>NW_016107607.1:1501021-1506987 GCF_001604975.1 Cebus imitator
TTTTTTTGAGAGGCCCAAAGCTTAGGGAATGGGAAAGACTTGGAGTAGGAGTACAGCCAGTTCACAGCAGAAAAACACCCTTTGCTGTTCATACCAAGGCAAGCATTGATGGCTAAAGAATCACAAGCTATCTTCATGTGAGCCGAATGCTTATTTTGTCCTTGTAACAGAGGAAATTAAAAATTTATACACCCCTTCCATGTCTGCTCCAGGAGCAAGCACCTGCTTGATACGTCAAAGCCGAAGACTCCACACTGCATTTCTTCACCTCTGTCCTTCACCCTGCATTCCTCCCCTATGCCTTAGCTCTGTCTACTGCCTTCTGTTCCTTCATCTGTTTTTGTCTCCCACTTCTCTCACTCTCTCTTCGTATTTACTTGCCAAGCCATAGCCAGTAAAGATAGTTGTATTTTTACTTTCCAGGGTAATTTTCTGGCTGGTCACATTCTCCTTTAGTGACTGCCTTTGACTATTGCAATCTCTCAACAGCCGCTCACATATATATTTAAGATTTAGGAAGAGGCCGGTTGCAGTGGCTCATGCCTGTAATCTCCGCACTTACGGAGGCCGAGGCAAGGGGATCACTTGAGCCCAGGAGTTCAAGACCCCCCTGGGCAACATAGTGAAGCCCCTGTATGTACTTTATTTTAAAAAAACAATTAAAAAAACTTAGGAAGAGAAGGGGGCCCACTTTTATTTGGTATGGACAAAGTTGGAATTTAGTTCCTTCACTGAAAAACAATGTGAAATGCCAATTAAAAATAATAGTGTCATTTTGTTAAAATATTACTTTCAATTTCTTAGGATTTTTTTCTTTTCCATTCTTTGATATTACAAGGCATAGTCAAGGTGTGGCCTGTGTAAGTGACTATAGAACTTTATATTCATAACTCTTTCTGTTTATCTCCCTTTCTCTCGCTTTCTCTTCTCTCTCTCTCTCCCTCTCTCTCGCTTTCTCTCTTTCTGTGTGTGTGTGTGTGTGTGTGTGTGTTTCAGGCTACAGCTGCGAGGTAGACTGTGCAAGTATAATTAACCCCATTTGCTCACAAGCAAGTGACTTGCTCACGGTCATACTGCTAGAGAGAGGCAAAACTAGAAATACAACCCAGGCATTCCATCCTTTGCTTCAGAGACCTTTCCACTGAGCCATACCTAGTGGATATGATTCTTCTTCCATGTGTTCTGGATTTTAGGAGGCTGCAGTTGGAAGCAGCTGGTAGATGGCATTCTTGAGTGACAAAATATATGACTCAGGGGCATAAAGAAAGATTATGGCACTAAAGAGCGTACCAAACACATGTTTCTTCATTTTTAAGAGGACACATTTGGGCTAGATGAATTCACAAGTTCCTTCTAGGGCTACCAGTCTAAGAAATCTAAGACTCTGAGGCCTCTCTTCTGAGCCAGCTTTGTCTGAGTAAATGTGCTGGAAGGAACTTTATAAGGAAAGCTTGTCCATTCCTTGGCCTCTTAGCAGAAGTACCCCTTGACCAGCCCAGGCTTCTCAGATCCTTCCGTTCTTTAGGCCCTTCATATTCAATTCCCCTTTTTAGTTGTACATTCCAACATTTGAACATGTTCCACAGCTGGAATGATCGCTGTGAACATTTAAGTTTTCTTTCTCTGGGGGATTCTTGTGAATGCTGTATTGGAACCTGCTTACTAGATATCCATAAAAGGGAGACTTGGTGATGGGAAACCTGGGTTAGGGCACTAACTGAACCAGCCAGAATGAAGATGACTTCTCAATTTGAAACAAGTGATATGTTGAAATGTCAAGGCCCTTCAAGGGAATATGAGGAGTTTGGCTTTCTTCACATCTGACATTACTGAGTCCAGAATGCCTGATGGGAATACTTGCTTCAGTTAAGTTTGGAATTTGGGCTGCAGCTTCAAATGTTCCTCTCTCTCAGTTTCCACTTAACAAAAAGAAGTACCTTAGTCCCCATCTCTCAAACTTTTAGAAAACATTTCCTCCAGATAAAATATGGAAACCATGAAGTGTACAATTTAATAAAAATGCCAATAATCTTACTTTATATGATCTTTTGAAGTTAAAAACCCTGGAGTCAGACAGAGCTGGGTGCAATTACTCGATATTGACCATCACAACTCAGCCTCTCTTTAATCCACTTTTCTCATCTAGAAAATGGGGCAATAATAGCTTATCACATCAGGTTTTGTGGAATTTGAATGAGAACATGCAAGTAAAGCACAGGAAATTTCTAGAAAGTGTTCGTGCTATTATTATACTTTTCGGCATACTTTCTCCTGTTACTTCTTTTAAGTCTCACTACCCATTCTGTGAGGCAGAAGCCGGGGCGGAGTGGAATGACTTGCTCAGGACCATACAGAGGCCTGTATACTCCTTAGGGTTCAAGCTCCCAGCTGCCTGAGCATGTTTTAAAGGATTCCATTGAAAACATATATACTAGGCTTTCTTTCTTTCTTTCCTTCTTTCTTTCTTCTTTCTTTCTTCTTTCTTTCTTTCTTCTTTCTCTCTTTCTTTCTTTCTTTCTCTTTCTTTCTTTCTTTCTTTCTTTCTTTCTTTTTCTTTTTCTTTCTTTCTCTCTCTCTCTCTCTCTTTCTTTCTTCTTTCTTTCTTCTCTCTCTCTCTTATGTTCTTTCTTCTTCAAGGAAGATAAATGAAACCAGATGCTATAAGACCAGGGCAAAATCTCAGGACAGTCTTGGTTTCTGCTAATTTTTTATATTAATATTTTATTGGCACAGTCTCTGTCTTTGCTCTCCTCTTCCTCCAACCCCTTTGCAATTCCATTGCCTTCATCTGCACTTAAAATGGCCATGACAAACAAGGCAGGCTAAAGGCAGTGGGGGCAGGGAGGCCTCCTGGAGATTTCCTGGTCAGGGTTGCCATAGATTTTGTGTCCTTGGAGAGAGGCTTCCTTTTCTGCTGGGCTTGGAAATATCTCCGTCTCTCGGGCTGACACAGTCTCAGGTTCCTTCCTTCAGAATCCCAGGGCCTCTGATGGGGATAAGAAACAGGCCAGCTCTCCTGTCCTGGTCCCCCAACCTCCTCCCCCAAACACCCACTTCCTTTATAGCAGCTGCAGCTGTTGGGTCAGCCTGGAAGCCCAAGCCTCCTCCCCTTACCCCTTTTCCCCAGGTAAAAATAAATAAAATGTCAGTGAGCTGATTGCTTTTTGGATTGCACCTCACCTCTTTTTTCCTGTTTTGAGCTTTTTGGTTTCTTAGTGGAAATTACAAACCTTGCCTTGACTCCAGTGTGGGTGTGATTTCCTTCTTCCTGGCTCCTGTCCCACTTTTCCCCCACTCCTTCCTTCTCTTATCTTTCTAATTGGGATTTCTCACCAGCAAAGGGTTTTCATCTTCTCTCAAATTAGTAGGTGTCTAGAAAGGATGGTGGAACTAAGTTTTCTGTAACCCAGCAATTGGATCAAAGAAATGAGAACTTCTAATCCAAGACTCACTGTATGACTGTAAGCCATTCACAGTGGCAGTGCCATTTGGCTTGGAGAAAGAGGTATTAACCTAGGTTAATCAAGTTTTGCCAAAGAAGCTTACAGAAAGTGTGCTTGCTCTACAAACACATTTTCAAGACAAATCCCTTAATTTTTACCTGCCCCACCAAACCTCTTCACATAAAGAGGAAATGTAAATGCAAACAGTAAAAGGGTAGGAGGTAAGTGGGTGCAGCTTCTCTATATAGAAATTTTGGAGCTACTATTGGTTCTTCACTTTCTATGTTAATCTCTTTTTAAGACTGTAAAACAATATCAACATTTAATATCTTTGGGATAGACTGAGATGCTTGCAGAGTTTACCTGGTATATGTAGGTCCCAGATTATGGCCTGGACAGAACAAATCAGAATATTGGCCTGTGTGGTACATTTGTAGTTCTGCTTATAATCGTTATAAAACTATACTCCAAACAATTAATGAACATTGATTGAAATTCTTATGAAGCGTAGGGCCATATTCTGTTCACCTGAAGTGCTCTCAGGCTTCCTCACATGGATCTGGAAAGTATTAAGGTAATTGAGGCAATGGAAAGGAGCAAAGCAGTAGCTGGAGACAGGCTTAGAAATGTAAAGTATGTTGTTTTAGGGCAAGGTGGCTGAATAGCAGGGGTCAATTGAGGGAGGAGAGGTAAAGTGCTGATTATATAAGCAGAGTGAAGGGCTAGAAATTTGTACCCCTATCTCCTGTGGGAGCAGACTTGAGAAAGTTAGAGACTGTGAGTCTAACATTTAGATGAGGAAAAAAGTAGTTCCTGTCCTAGAGGAGTTCACATTTAGTAGGGATGAGAAAGTGTGCACAGATGAATAGTGGTTAAGAGCATGGTCTAGCACCACGCCACATGGGTTCAACCAGATCTTCCACTAGCCAACTGTGTGGCCTTAGGCAAGTTTCAGCTGCTGAGTCATTGTGTCCTCACTTAGAATATGGAGGCAATAGCTGTACTTACTGTATGAGGACAATGAAATGAATTCATACATGTAAAATGCCTGGCACATATTGAGAGCTGATGTCAGCTCTTATTTATTCAAGGCTACCTCTGTGCTACATGTCTTGCATGCATTGCCTTCTTTATTTCTCACCACTAACCTGTAAAGAAATTGTTATTATCTTCTATTTCCAGAGGAGGAAACTGAGGCTAAGATAAGTTAAGTAGATGATTATAACTGAGTGTAGAAAGTGCTATAACAGACAAGTGCAATAGGAATGGAAAGATAAACATGTCTAACTGCCTGGAGAAGTTTGCAGAGGGCACCATGGAGAAAGGCACATTTAAGGTAGGCTTTGAAGGGTAAACAAGGGTTCATCAAGAGGGGCACAGAACATGCAAAGTTAAGCGTATGGTAGTTAAGCATAGTTGTAGTACGGATGCTGGCTGGGTAGGTATTAGCAGGAAATTGGCCTGAAGGTTGCTTGTGAGCAGCTTGTGAATACCACACTAAGGAGTTTGGACTCTACTCTTTAGAGATTCATCAAAGACTCTCTGTGTTCAGGTTGTGTACAGGGAGTGAGTCTAGATGAGTGATAACTATGGTTTGTACTAGCATTGTAGCAACAGGCATAGAGAGATGAATCCAAATGGAGAGTTCAAAAATAAAGCACGTCTGGTATGGGCAGGTTGGCTCATGCCTACAATCCCAGCAATTTGGGAGGCAGAGGCAGGCAGATAACCTGAGGTCAGGAGTTTGAGATCAGCCTGGTCAGCATGGAGAAAACCCATCTCTACTAAAAATACAAAAATTAGCCGAGTGTGGTGGCAGGTGCCTGTAATCTCAGCTACTCGGGAGGCTGAGACAGGAGACTTGCTTGAACCGGGATATGAAGGCTGCAGTGAGTTGAGATCATGCCACTGCACTCCAATCTGTGTGACAGAGCAAGACTCCATCTCAAACAAACAAACTAACAAAAAAAAGTAAAGCACTTGTATTGCTTCATTAGAAATCAACTGAACGGGCTGGGTGCCGTGGTTCACTCCTGTAGTCCCAATACTTTGGGAGGCCGAGGCAGGCAGATCACTTGAGGCCAGGAGGTCAAAACCAGCCTGAGCAACATGGTGAAACCTCATCTCTACTAAAAATTCAAAAAAATTAGCCGGGCGTGATGGCACATGCCTGTAATACCAGCTACTCTGGAGGCTGAGGCAGAGAGTTGCTTGAACATGGGACGCACAGGTTGCAATGAGCTGAGATCACTCCACTGCACTCCAGCCTGGGCAACAGAGAGACTGTCTCAAAAAAAAAAAATCAACTGAATATATAGTGCACCCTTGCTTGGGAGTTACAATGTAGTCTCTACTCCCTCTCAAGGAGTTCAAAATAAAGTGCAGAAGACAGACCTCAAATCAAAGGCAAACCAACAGTTACAATACAATATGGTATGGTCTGTGAAAAAGAGGCACATACAGGGTGCTTCAGGAGCACAGAGAAAGAATATTGTTCTAGGGGTGGAGAGATCAGAAAAGGCT
>NW_016107607.1:1508155-1510537 GCF_001604975.1 Cebus imitator
TTTTGCTATGTGAATCTTGAGCCCCAGGGGGATGTTGAGCAGGAGATTTAGATTTGGAAAGCATCAGCATGTAGACGACAGTAAAAGCCATCAGAAGAGTTGAGACCACCTAGAGAGAAGATAGACTAAACATAGAAACTCAGAGGTCTATGAGCACTCAAGGGGAAGATAGAGTAGAAGGTCCAGGAATTGTTGGCACTAGCTCTGGACTGTATCCTTTAGGAACTGTAGGATTGAATGGGAAAGCCCAACATAGTGAACCCAATCTTTCCTCTTGGAACTTTTGAAAACCATTCTGTGGTGTACATGATTGAGAATATCAACAAATTTTAGGACTGCATTATCTTCCAGTTTCAAATATAATATCTTCTGAGGATTGTTGCAAATTGCTTTGCAATAATATTCATAATAAAAATTTCTGAGTTCTGTGATTGAATTTTTTAAGCAAAAAATTGTATTTATTTTCTTTATCTCATTAATCTAAAATGCTTTTGAAGTATCACATCCCTTTTGACCTAGTATCTTAGTCCGCTTGGTCTCCTATAACAAATACTATAGACTGGGTGGCTTAAACAACATTTAGTTCTCATAGTTGTGGGGGCTGAGAAGTTAAAGATCAAGGTGTTGCTGGGGGAATGGAGAAAGCAAACCACCGTGGCATGTATGTACCTATGCAACAATCCTGCAGATGCAGGACGTGCACATGTACCCAGAGCCCAAATACAATTAAAAAAAAAAAAATCAAGGTGTTGACCAATTTCCCTCTTTCTGGTTATACACTGACATCTTCTCTTTACATGTTCATACAGCAGAGAGGAGATTATCTCTCTCATGTCTCTTCTTATCAGGGCACTAACCCCATCATTAGGGATCCACCCTCATGACCTAATTACTTCCCAAAGGCCCCACCTACAAATGACATCACACTGAGCATTATGGCTTCAACATATACATTTTGAGGGAAAGCACATTTAGTTCATAACATTCAGGAATATTTTTTTCTTCCTGTTAGTTTTAACATATATAAGGCACTAAGCCTTATGAATGTTAAGATATATATGTTAAAATAGTGCCTAGAACATAATAGGTGGGCCACACAAGTCAAGTGGCATTATTCGAATTCATCGTCATTATCTAAATATGCACTCCCTGTTCTACAGTCACAGACACACATGCAAGTAAGCTAGGTCTTTCTAAACTAGTGATTGCTCAATGTAAGTATTGCCTTTCAGGTTTTTGTTTCAATTTTTGGCATCGAAGGGCAAATTAGAAAAAGAAAAAGTACTGGTATTTAGATTTGGGGGTTATTTCCCTTTAGATTATGACAGGATGTTAAAAACTGATCACAGTTGATATACAGCAGCTTGCTGGAGTCTCTGCAACATGCCTCAAACACAAAAATCCCTGGTGACGGACAACTGTGGGTAAAAACATACATGCATCAGATTTCTTCTCTGATAGCTTCCAGACCCCATTTTAGTAGATTTGGCTCTCAAGGCAAACTCCATTTGACAGCACAGGAGTAGCTACTCAGTCATTCTCCCAAACTACTCAGTCATTCCCCCAGGCTTGGCCTCCATTCAGCAGGCAGGCTTGACTAGCTGCTTACTCCCTCTTCCCTCTTAAGGGAGAAGGGAAGTGAGAGAACTCCCTGGTGAGTGCTGAGTTGCAATCTGTGAATTGGGTTTTACAGGGGAGAATAAAACTACTCTATTTTCTCTTTTTCATTGTAATAAATCTCTGGTTGGATCACATCAGAGAGAGAGAGAAAGAGAGAGAGAAAGATTGTGACAGAGAGAGAGAGAGAAAGAGAGGAAGAAAAAGAGACAAAACAACATGGAGGAGAGGAGAAGGAAGAAGGAAGGAGGAAGACAAGAGACAAAGGGAGAGGCCAGAGAAAGAGAAAAGACAATGTGCATTGTCGCTGACATGCACTGTTTTTGCTTCTGTGTTTGCTTTGTACTTGTAATGGTTAATGCCCGGATGTGTCCTAAACCCCACAAAGTTATTTCCTTCCCAATCACTAGTAAGTAGTAACAGTCCAATCCAAATGTAATCCTTGATTTTTTTCATGAGTAGAGCATAGAATCCTTTGTTCTCACATACCTTTTTAAATACATCATTAAATAGAATAGAATAATAATAATAAACACTCAAGTCAATGTTCCAATAACCTACCCCTAACTGCCTCTCCCTACAAAACTGCTACTCTTTGCTACATCACAGCTTTGCTCACATCCAAGGCAAGACTTCAATTGATCAGCTGACGTGATCTTGTTATAGTCTTGCCAGGCTATAGGCTACCACACCCAATATATCAACCTTAATCAGGGCTAAGTCCCTATCGCTATTGCCACTCTACTGATCTCTGTTTATAGGAGA
>NW_016107607.1:1511482-1518336 GCF_001604975.1 Cebus imitator
AAAAAAAAAAAAAACAAAAACCCATACCTAACAAAAGGTATACAACAAAAGGTCTCTACTCCCTCCTCCATAACAACTCTTAGATCCTTTCTCAAATGTAACCACTGGACCACTGTTAAGTGTTCTTTGTTTGCCAGATATACTTTAAAATGGAGAGAAGGCTGCTTCAATTTGCTTTCCATTTGCACAGGATTTTGAAGTAGAGGGTACTCAACAGTTCAGCGTGGGTGGCATCTGGACCTTGGGCTCTCATGTGGATAATAGCCATGTAAACGGGTAAGATGAGAGGATGAGAAACATTGCCTGCTTTGCAGTCTTGCTTCTTTCGTGGTATGACTCTTAGATCACAAATTAGAAGGGTTTCATCAAAGGAAAATCTGAGACCTAGAAAAGGAAGGGTCTTGTCCAAGGTTACACACAAGCAGCCATTTAGAGGGAGGGCTGATATTAACCCCTAGTCTTCTAGCTTTCTAGGACTCCGTTCTTTCCCTAATTTCCCAGAGTCTCCAACCGTAAAACAAACAAAACTAGTGTCTCTGCTTCTGGCAACTTCCACTGCTACTATCCTTCCTGTGCCTGGATAGTGAGTCTTACAGATCTCCTGGATCCTTCTAAGGGAGGACGTTTTTCTTTTCTCTTTTTAATGGAGACATGATAGCTTGAAGGCATAGAGATAGTTTTCAAATTGCAGTATGAATCTGAATCACCTGAGCTGATTGTTAAACATGTTAGTTTTTCCCAGAAGTTACTGACTCTCAATGAACTTTCTGTACTCCTTTGAGAAAGGTATCACACTTACTGGAATTTTTTGTGTTCACATGATGGCTTTCTACAGAAGTCCTAAGTCTAGAGGAAATACACTATCCTGTTTTAAAAATTTTATTATATCATTTTTGTCTGATTAAAAAATTAATATGTATCTATTGGCAAAAATTGATATTACAAAAGAATATTACGAAAGATACAACAGCAGATATTCTTAAAGCCTTTTTGTCATCTCTCAAGAAAATCTCCATTCTGAACACAAGAGGGAGCTTTTGGCTAAAATGAAAAGTTTAATGCAGGCAGTTTCATGGGGGTTACACCATCTTTACTTTCTTTAACAAATTTGACTTTTTTCTCTTTAAAAACACATTCGTTAAAGATTATGGAATTGCATAATGATAGAGCTGACAAGCTTCTTAATCATCATGACCTTTATATGACAGTTGATATTGTAACCACTCAATGAGTTCATTTTGCCCACTGCCCAGATAGAGCTGATTTATCAAGGCAGGGGAATTGCAATAGAGAAACAGTTTTACACCTGTCGAGCTAGCTAAATCAAATTAGCTTCCCCGAAAGTTTGGAGGCTAGGGTTTTTCAAGGATAGTTTGGGGGAAGAAAGGCAGGGTGGCTAGGCAATGGGTGCTTGCTGCCAGTTGGTTTGGGATGTGATCATAGGGGCATAGGAAATGGTTCTTATGCCCACTGAGTCACTTTTGGGTGGGACCACAGGAGCAGTTGGCAGGTCCAGGTGGAGCCATTGGTTATCAGACATGTAACAAACCTGAAAAGACATTTCAAAAGGTCAATCTTAGGTTCTACAATAGTTATGTTATCGGTAGGAGTAATTGGGGAAGTTGCATATCTTGTGGCCTCTGGAATAATGGCGAGTGATTATTTATGTTTATACCTTGGCAGAATTCAGGCTCCTCTTATCCTATTTGCCTGGTGGTCTCTCCTTAGCTTTACAAAGGCAGTTGCATTTTGAAGTTCTATTATTATTTAAACTATAAACTAAATGTATCCCGAAGTTAGCTTGGCCCAAGCCCAGGAATAATTAAGGGCAGATTGAAGGCTCAAGGCAAGATGAGAGTTTGGTTAGAGCAGATCTTTTACTACCCTAATTTTCTCACTGTTATAATTTTTGCAAAGGTGGTTTCAATATGGTTGTCTGTTCCTGTCTTTAAAGATTCTCCTTCCTTGTCTCCTGAGATACCACTCTGTTCCTGACTCTGCTCCTAATTTTTTGACAATTTCTTTTCCTTTGCTCTCCCTTTGAGTGTGGTAGAGCCTTAGTCCACTTGCCTTCTCATTCAGCAGTGTATCCATATGTTTTGTGACTGACCTCATCCATTCCTGTGGTTTCAAATACCACTATATGCTGATTAAGAAGTCACCATGCATATCTCTTGCTATTAAGCTTATATTGAGACACAGATACGCATATTCACTTGCCTACTGGACAAGCTCAAAAATACCAAAGGAACTCGGAAAAAGGTCAATTAACCTGACCCAAAGAGTAGTAAATTTTAAGACTACATGAGAAGTTGGTTAGAGAATCTCTGAGTTTTCCAATTCCACAGGGAAGCACATTGGATGACCATGTGAACTGTGATCGTAGAAACAGAAAGGAAAACAAAACAGCAACAAAAACCACAATAACGAAAACACTAGCGCACAGCAAGCAGTTTCACTTAGGTCGGATTTCCAATATAGCAGTCACAAACTGCAAATGGCTTTTGAGCATCTAAAAAGTGTTTGCTTTTAACTGAGATGTAGAGTGAATGTAAAATACTATCAATTTTGAAAGAAAGCAAAGTATCTCATTATTTGTTTTTATACTGATTATAGAACAGCTTTTGGTTCATACAAAGCGCTCAATAAATGTTAACTGCTGCCATTACTGGACACTCTCATTCTGGTCATTTCAAATTTCTTGATGCTACCCAAAACTACCAGACACTTTGATGCTTCTCTACCTTTGTGAATGCTGTTTCTCCTGCCTGGAATGCTCTATTGCAAATTCTTCACCTATGAAACTACTACACATACTTCAAAATCTAGCTACAACATTACCCGCTTTTTGAAGTCTTCCACATTACAAGTGGTTATTGTCTCCTCTGTGGCACCGTGTGGATATTGCTATTATTGGACAAATGGTAATAAATTACAGTTGTAATATAATGTATATATGTCTGCTTTCTCTACTGGACTTTTTATCTCAACAGAGATAGCTAGAAATTTCTAGCACAGCATTTGCCCCATAATAGGTAATAAATAAATGCTTTTCAAAGTGAAAATTGAGTAATCTAATTAAACCATCTATCTTTACATATGAGTAAACTGAAGTCCTGGGAAGTGATGGGCTTTTTGAACAATATTACATTTTGGGCCCTAGTGAACCAGGGTGCTTTTTCTTTTGCCTCTGAAGGAAATACGCGAAAGACAGCCCCAAAATAATTAAAATTAAGACTTAAATTTTAACACAGATCCCTCACTTTCACTACTTCACTACTTGTGAGAAAATAATGACGGGTGTGAATCCCAAACCTTGATACTGAATTAAGCGTATAATCTATGTCCAAACTTCCACTGGTTTCTGGCCTCAAGATAAGCTAAGAACATTTTGCCATTTACTATTCCTTTGTGGCTGGCTAGATAGCAAGACCGGCAAGCAGCTGTAGAGTCCAATATTGTTATGCAATTGATGGAAAGAATACTATGAGTCAAATGACCTAGATACTAGTCCTTACTCTGTTGCTAACTTCTTAGTTAAGTTACTTAAAATTTCATCAGCTATTTTCACATCTATATGATGAGCCGTTGGATCAGATGATCTCTAACGTATAACAAACTCCCTTCTGATTGTGACTGAGACAGGATTCTTTACGTACAATGAGATTCTCTCTTCTTTTAAAGCTCTCTAGAAAAAGATAACATACATTTCCCTTAAGAACTCCTTTAGTTTTATATCTCTGAGCTAAGTAAGTAATAACAGATACCTATATCAGATTGGAATAGCATTTATAGATTACAAATTACTTTGCATACAATATTTCAATTTTCAAAACCTCTGAGGAAAGTTGACCAGTTAGCTTTTTTTATATCAATTCTGCAGATGATGATGACGAATGTGATGATAATAAGAGCTAACATTTCATTGAGTATGCCAGACAGTGTTATTAGAACTCTGCAAGTGCTATCATATTTAGTATTTCTAGATGAGGATTCTAAATCTCTAAAATGTCAAGTGACTTGCCCAAGTTAGTAATGACAGAATCAGGACTTGAATCCAACTTGACTGTCTCTAATTTCTGACTTCCATGCCAATCACTCATCTCCTACAACTGTTTTGTATATCATTGAAATAGAGAATGAGTAAACATCACATTTTATGACAGCCCTTCACAATTGGAAGATACTGCTCATTACCCTTTTAACTTTCTCTTCTTTTTTGCATAGATTACATTTCTTATCAGAGATCTTGTTGGCTCACATCATTTTGTGAGAGCTAACCCTGGGTATCTCTTCTTAACTCTGCATTCGGTGACGTAACTTTGGTGGTGCTATGGCTTGAATGTGTCCTCCAAAGTTTATGTGTTTGAAACTTAATCCCCAATGCAACAGTGTTAAAAGGTGGGACCTTTAAGAGGTGATTAGGTCATGAGGGCTCTGTCCTCATGAATAGATTAATGTCATTATCACAGGAGTAGGTTCCTGATAAAAGGATGAGTTGAGCCTTCTTCTCACTTGTGTGTGCTCTTCTTATGTCCTTCTGCCTTCACACCGTAAGATGATGCAGCAAGAAGGTCCCCATCATATGCAGCTCCTTGCACTTAGACTTTCCAGCCTCAAGAACTGTGAGCCAAATAAGCTTATATAAATTACACAGTCTACGATATTCTGTTATAACAGCAGGAAAACAGACTAAGATAAGAGGAATAAAATCAGCCATTGTGGCAGATTTTTACACCATGGAAATATGTTAATGCTACAGACCAAGATCTGCTTTCCCCCTAGGAGTGAGTTGTTAAATATTTAACAGCACAAGTTTGGTTCAGGATAAAAGAGAAAAATGCCAGAACCTCATTCTGGGTTCCATTGAGTAAAGTGGACATTTGTATTTTCGTGAAGATAACAGTATGGAACACAGCATCTTTATTACTCTGGAGAAAGAGACATTACTCTTCTTTTGAGATGTCTTTTGTATGTTCCAGATGTTCCTAGACATTAAGAGAACTAATAGAGCTAAGAAAGATTTTTTTCAATGTATTATTGTTATTTTCTTTTCTGCAAAATCCTGAAAACTGCAAAGGCCCAGGCTTTAATCCTTTGTGAATTGGCAAAGATTTTTAGGTAACCTTCTTCAAGCACGGCATACTGATTTCAGATGACAGCTAGTGAATAGAAATCCTAGATTTATGTATTTATTCTTTCTTTCTTTTTTTTATACAGGGTCCCAGGCTGGAGTGTAGTGGTGCAATCACAGCTCACTGTAGCCTTGAGCTCCTTGGTTCAAGTGATCCTCTTGCCTCATCCTCCCAAGTAACTGGACTACAGGCACTTGCCACCATGTCCAGTTAATTTTAGAAAGTTTTGCAGAGGCAGGGTCATGCTATGTTGGTCAGGCTTGTCTCAATCTCCTTGCCTCAAGTGATCCTCCCACCTCAGCCTTCCAAAGCACTGGGATTACAGATGTGAGCCACCCTGTCCTGGATTTCTTGATTACCAGTTCATAGCTCTTGTCCCTGCATGGTGGTTCCTATACAAGACATTATTTGGAAATATTTGCAGTATGTCTTTATTGTCACTTGGTATGTATGAATAAATTGTATATCTAGTAATGAATCACCTTGAACAGTTTTACTTGGTGTTCAAATTGTTTAGTCATCAAAACCCCTGCTTTCAGGTATGTACTCACATTTAAGAAAAATTCTGGGCCTCTTATATAACATTTTGGAGGTGGAACAATCTCTGCCATCCTCTTGATGAAAGGGAAAATGTAAGGTCTGACCTGATAATGCATATCATTGATCACTTGGACATATAATGAAGTTCAGCTAACTGAGTTATGTTATTTTGGTGAACTAGATTTTATTTTCCTCCAAAACTCTAGTCTAGACCTACTTCCAGAAAACCAAAAGCTCTGGATTTTCCCAAAGCAGCCACAGTCCCAAATTCTCTGGCTATAAGCTTCTAATTACAGAACATATGTCGCACATTTTGGTTAATGAAAATATTATTACTGCTTATGCTCATAATGAGACCATTTTGCTGAAAGAGAAAAAAATAAGCCATCATTACTTACACATTTCATCAGGGTGTTACTTTGGGGAGCTATTGTATAATCCGAATGAGTGGAGAGAGCTTTTGAGCTGGACTGACAGAGACATGAAGGAAACCGGAAGAAAGGGTTACTTGAGCTCAGGCCTCAGGCATATCTCTTCTTAGCAGCTCACCTGGAGAACTGTGACCATGGCACACTCCCCAGGACCTACATTTCCAACCATGTGTGTCCTAAGGGGAAAGTCACCTACTGGACAGTGCCCATATGACCCCTCACCCCAGATCTAGCCCTCGGTTGCCATTGCTACAACTCCTGAGTGGACGCCCATTAGGGCATTGTTTTGGCTAAGGATTCTGAAGGGGAGGCCAGACCACTTGGCCTATGGGACAAGGAAAATCCTAAGTAGGAGTGGTTGCAAGGGATGGTCTAAGGAAAATTTCAGGAGTAGGCTAAGAAAGTGATTGATTGAAGAACTGAGTATAACTCCCCTTCTCTGGGAATTTCTGCAGTGGCATGACCATGAAAAGAAAACAATCTGGGAGAAGCAAATGATGGTAGACAAGACAAGAAGCAGATGTGTTTGCTTGAAGGATAACCAAATTAAGCCCCTGTCCTTCAGTGTTTCTACGAGAGTAGAGGGATGAGGACAGAACTTTCTGGAAAAGAGCTATTGAAAAAAATGCAGAGCCTATCAGAGGCTGTTTCTGGATGGGGAGTGCCGTGGTTTGAGTATCTGAGTATGTTCCTTCCAAAATTCACGTGTTGAAACTTAATTGCCGTTGTGATGGTATTAAGAGGTAGG
>NW_016107607.1:1518375-1523480 GCF_001604975.1 Cebus imitator
CTAGGCTAGAGTGCAATGGCATGATCTCGGCTCACTGCAATATCTGCCTCCTGGGTTCAAGCGATTCTCCTCCCTCAGCCTCCTGAGTAGCTGGAATTACAGGCACGTGCCACCACACCCAGCTAATTTTTGTCTTTTTAGTGGAGACCGCATTTCACCATGTTGGTCTCAATCTCTTGACCTTGTGATCTGCCTGCCTAGGCCTCCGAAAGTGCTGGGATTATAGGTGTGAGCCACTGCACCTGGCCAAGAGGTAGGACTTTCAAGAGGTGATTGGGTAATGAGGTCTCCCCTCATGAATGAGATTAAGTCCTTAAAAAGGTCTTCATCCAATGTTTAGATTTTTTTCCTGTTCACCTTTCATCATGCGAGGACACAATATTCCTCTCGTTTGAAAGATATAGTAATAAGGTGCCATCTTGGAAGGAAAAAGCAGCCCTCACCAAGTAACCAGTGGACATTTCCTTAATCTTTCACTTACTAGCCTCCAGAATTGTAAGAAAATAAATTTTTGCTCTTTATAAATTACCTAGTCTCAGGTATTTTGTTATAGCTGCATGGGGAGAGACCAATTATTATACATAATCATGAATGTTTATTTGAAGGAAGAGGGTGAAATCACTAAAATTAATCATAGTGATATTGGATTCTGGATGAGTTAGTCAGGTGTCTAATCCACATAAACATCTTCTGAAGAAGGAGGGGGAAAAATTACATGAAATGATACTTGTTTCTAGACTAGTTATTTATATTGTCTAATCCTTACAAGTAAACGCTTATCTGAAGAGGAAGGGGGAAAATGCCAACACCAAAATTCATTCCAGTGAGATAAATTCCTGGACAAATTAGTCATGGGCCTGATCAATATAAGTAAATGCTGATTTGAAGGAATAGGACAAAAAGTCTCATCCTAAATTAATTATAGCGATGCTTGTTTCTAGACTTGTTGGCGTTGTCTGGCCCATATAAGAAAATGTTTATCTGAAGAAAGAGGCAGACAAAAGTCATCATCAAATACATGGACAGATAAGCTGTACTGTATACCAGAGGTTTATCGAAAGGACTATGTGGCTGTGACAGGCATTGGTTTTGTCTCAACGTGCAATTTTGGTGGAAAAAAAACCCAGAAGTGTGAGAGAGTCTCCTAGCATGAGGAGAATGCTGGGAAAGGGTGGAGGCAAGCTCTACTAGACAGAAGTGGTAGAAGTCTTGTCTCAGAATGGACAGGGAACTCTAGAATAGTGGCAACAGCTTGTTATCCTGGGTCACAGTGGAAAAGAAAGTGGACAGCTAAAGTGGGCAGGAAACTTCAACTACATTGGGGAGCAGATAAGAAATCTGTCAGTGGGTAGGAAATTCCATCTACAATAGAGAGCAAATCTGCTTTGTTAGTGGAAAAGGAAAGCAGGCAACTATACAATCAGGGAAGCCAGATTGTGGAAGAGAGCTTACAGTGGCCAACAGCATAGGCAGCTAGGACAGAATAGAGAATTCCAGGAAGTGGATAGAAGTGCCTGCAGATAGTGGCCAGACAACCATAATCTGCAAGGTTAGCAACATAGAGGCAAATAATTTGAAGGCTAGACTGCTATACTTATGAGAGGAATGCCGGTGAGCTCTGGAAGCCCTGCCCCTAGTTGAAAGCAGCAAGAGAAGGATTGGAAGCCAAATTGAAAGTTGAAACCATTTTCCAGATGGGTAATACATCAAAGGCATGTTGAATTTATTCCAATCATCTCAGTGAGTAGTTAGAGGGAATCAGAAATTGTGCTTCATTGTTCTGAGGAGTATGCTTCCATGACATGGCAATACCCTAAATGAAATTGTTGCATGAGCTGCAATACACTAAAGGAGATAAATCAGAAGGGTTCAGTCATGGAAAAAAAGCTATAGCCTTTTCTCATGATAGTAGGGTAAGTTTGGAACATTAATAATGCTAATTAACTGTTAGTAAGCATTTTTAATGCAGAAATTGTTTTTCTTACTTGGGAGCATTTTTTTCATTTAATAATTTTCTAGAAATGATAATACTAATCATATTCTTAGTGTAAACATTATTATTTCCAGAGGTGCCTTGTTAAGGTCAGGGTAAAACCCTGACCCTGAAATTGATCTGAAATGGAATTTTGATTAAGCATATTTCTTTTTTCTTTTCTTTTCTTTCTTTTTTTTTTACAAAAATTACACCTATTAATTTGAGCATTTCATTATATAGCAAATCAATGTATTCTAGCTCTTCAGAAAACAATATCTCATTGTTTCTCCATAACTATGCTAGGGAAAATAACCAAAGGAATAGCAACTCCTTGGAATATCAGTGACTGTATATTTATCTAAAACTTACATTAAAAAGTATTTCTTAAAGTGCTAATATATCTTAACCATGTTCCTCTTAGAGATGTTTCAATTACGGTTACCTCAATATTAAGAGCACTTAAACTTTATCTTCTAACTCCATGGAAAGATAGTGCTACTTGAAATCAATTTGTTAAACTCTTAGAGATAAACAGCTTTAAAAATTTTATTGATGCATATTAGCTGTACATAGTTTTGGGGAACATGTGATAATTTAATACATTAATACAATTCATAAAGATCAATTTTTTGTGTGTACGTGGATTATCATTACCTTAAATATTTATATTTTCTTTATGGTAGAACCATTCAATTGTCGTCTAGGTATTTTGAAATATACAATAGATTGCTGTAAACTATAGTCACCCTATGATCCATCTAACACTAGGTCTTAGATCTTCTATCAAACCATATATATGTGCCCATTTATCTGCTTGTCTTTATCACTGCCTACTCACTACCCTTCTTGGCCTCTGGTAACCACCAACCTACTCTCTATCTTTATGAGATCCGCTTTTTTTAGAGCTTCCACAAGTAGCTCAGAACACGCAATATTTGTCTTTCTGTGCTTGGCTTATTTCACTTAACATGATGACGTCAAGTTCTACCCACGTTGCTGCAAATGCCAGGATTTTATCCTTTTTATGGCTGAATAGTATTCCACTGTGTATATGCACCACATTTTCTTTATCCATTCACCTACTGATGGGCACTTAGGTTGATTCCATATTTTGACTATTGTGAATAATGCTGCAATAATCATAGGAGTGCAGACAGATGTCTTTTGATATATTGATTTTCTTTCCTTTGATATATACCCAGTAGTGGAATTGCTGAATCATATTGTAGTTCTATCTTTAGTTTTTTGAGGAACCTTTATACTGTTCTCCATAGTAACTGTACTAATTTACATTTCCACCAACACTGCATGAGGGTTCCCATTTCTCTGAATCCTTGGCAGCATCCGTTATTGCCTGTCTTTTTAATAAAATCCATTTTAACTGTGATGAGATGATATCGCATTAAAATTTTGATTTGAGTTAATCTGATTATAAGCAATGTTCAGTATTTTTTTCATATATCTGTTAACCATTTGTAAGTCTTCTTTTAATAAGTGTTTAATCGGGCCTTTTGCCCATTTTAAATTGCATTATTTCTCTTTATTTTTGTGCAACTGAATTGTTTGAGCTTCTTATATATTCTGGTCAGATCCCCAATCCCTTGTCAGATGGGTCTTTTGCAAATATTTTCTCCCACTTTGTGGGTTGTCTCTTCAGTTTGTTGATAACATGTTTCCTTTGCTGTGTGGAAGCTTTTTAGCTTGATGTAATTTTATTTGCCTGTTTTTGCTTTGGTTGCCTGTGCTTTTGAGCTCCTACACAAAAAATCTTTACCCAGACTAATGTAATGGAACATTTCTCTACTGTTTTCTTGTAGTAGTTTCACAGTTTCAGGTCTTAGACTTAAGTCTTTAATCCATTTTAATTTGATTTTTTGTTTATGGTGAGAGATAGGGGTCTAGTTTCTTTCTTCTGCATATGGACATCTAGTATTCCCAGCACTGTTTACTGAAGAGACTGTTCTTTCCCCATTGTATGTTCTTGACATCATTGTCAAAAATGAGTTTTCTGTAAATGCATAGATTTATATCTAGGTTATTTGTTTCTATTCCATTGGACTATGCATCTACTTTTATGCTAGTACCATCCTGGTTTGGTTAGTATAATTTGGTAGTAAATTTTGAAGTCAGGTGGTGTGATGCCTATAGATTTGTTCTTTTTGCTCAGGGTTGCTATGACTGTTGGGGGACTTTTGGTGTTTAAATACATTTTAGGATTTTTTTTCTATTTCTGTGGTACTTTCATGGGAATTGTATTGAATTTGTAAATTGCTTTGGGTAGTATTGTCATTTTAACAATATTAATTCTTCCAGTTCATGATCATGGAATATCTTTCCTTTTTTGGTATCCTTTTAGATTTCTTTTGTCATGTTTTATTGTTTTTGATGTATAGAGCTTTCACTTTGGGATTAAATTGATTTCTAGATATTTTATATATTTTGTAGCTATTGTAAATTAGATTGCTTTCTTGGTTTTTTTTTTTAGATTGTTCATTGTTGATATATATAAATGCTATTGATTATTGCATGTTGATTTATATCCTGCAACTTTACTGAATTTGTTTTTCAGTTCTAATAGTTTTTTGGTGGGATCTTTAGGTTTTCCTAAGTATAAGATTATATCATCTGTGAACAAGGCAAATTTAACTTCTTTTCAAATTTGGATGTCCTTTATTTCTTCTCTTGCCTAATTGCTCTGGCCAGGACTTCCAGTATTATATTGAATAAAAGCAATGAAAGTGGGCATCCTTGTCTTGTTCCACATTTTACAGGAACAGCTTTCAATTTTTTCCCCATTTAGCACAATTTTAGCTCTGGCTTTGTCATATACAAGGTCTTTATTATTTTGAGGTATGGTTATTCTATACCCAGTTTGATTAGGGTTCTTAATATAAAGGAATGCTGAATTTTATTGAATGCTTCTTTGGAATTTATTCAAATAATCATATGGCTTTTGCTCTTGGTTCTGCTAATGTGATGTTTCACATTTATTCATTTGCATATGTTGAACAACGCTTGTATCTCTGGGATTGAATTCCACTTGACTGTGGCGAATGATCTTTTTCATGTGTTGTTGAATTTGGTTTGTGAGTATTTTGTTGATGATTTTTGCATATATGTTCATCAGTGA
>NW_016107607.1:1523590-1525114 GCF_001604975.1 Cebus imitator
TTTTGAAGAGTTTGAATAGTATTGACATTTGCTCTTCAAATGTTTGGTAGAATTCAGTAATGAAGTCATCAAGTCCTGGGCTTTTCGTTGATGGGAGATCTTTATTACAGCTTCACTCTCATTACTTGCTATTGGTTTATTGAGGTTTTATATTTCTTAATGGTTCAATCCTGGTAGGTTGAATGTATTGAGGAATTTATCTGTTTCTTTAAAGTTTTCCAATTTGTTGACATATAGTTGTTGATAATAGACTCTAGTGATTCCTGTTATTTCTGTAACCTTAGTTGTTATGTCCCTTTTTTCTGTTTCTCACATTAATTATTTTGATCTTCTCTCTTTTTCTCTTAGTATAGTCAAAGGTTTGTCAATTTTATCTTTTCAGAAAACCTACTTTGATCTTCTATTTTGTTTTTATGGTCTCAATTTCATTTATTTTTACTCTGATCTTTATTTTTTATTTTCTTCTACTAATTTTGTGTTTGGTTCCGGCTTTTTGAGTTTTTTGAGGTGCATCATTAGATTGTTCTCTTGAAGTCTTTCTACTTTTTTGATATGATTTTACTGCAAACTTTTCTCTTAGTACTGCTTTTGATGTATCCCATAGATTTTGGTATGTTGTATTTCCATTTTCATTTGTTTCAAGAGATTTTTTAATTTAATGCTTAATGCTTTTGTTGCCCATTGGTCATTCAGGAGCATGTTGTTTAATTTCCATGAGTTTGTGAGGTTTTCTGAGTTTCCTCTTGTAACTAGTTTCTACTTTTACTTTAATGTGGTCAGAACAAATACTTGATATTTTTTCTATGTTTTTGAATTTGGTAAGACTTGTTATGTAGTCTAAGATAAGAAATATTCTGGAAAATGGCATATGTGCTAATGTAAAAAAGGTGTATTCTGCAGCAGTTGGATGAAATGTTTTATAAGTGTAAGTTAGACCTATTACATTTAGTTTATAGTTTAACTTTGCTCATTTTTGTTGAATTTCTGTCTGGATGATCTGTTCTTTACTCAAAGTGAAGTGTTGAAGTCCACTACTACTATTGCATTTCAGTCTATCTCTTTCTTTGGAGCTGTTCTTGTTTGCTTCATATACATAAAAGCTCTTGTGTCAGATGTATAGATATTTATAATTGTTATATCTTCTTGCTAAATTGACCTCTTTATCATTACATAGTGATCTTTTTTGTCATTTTACAGCCTTTGATTTGTAGTCTATTTTATTTAATAAAAGTATAGCTACTTCTCTTTTTTGTTTTCCAGTTGTATGGAATAGATTTTTCCACCCCATTACTTTCAGTCTACGTATCTTTAAAGGTAAAGTGGGTTTCTTGTAGGCAACATACAGTAAGGTCTTATTTTTAATCCACTTAGTGGCTCTATGCATTTTAATTGGATAATTCAGTGTTACTGTTGATAACTAAGGACTTTCTATGACAATTTTTTTTGTTTTACTGTTGGTGTGTAACTCCTCTCTTCCCTTCTTACTGTGTTCATTTGTGGTCAAGTGATTTCTTTTTTTTTTTT
>NW_016107607.1:1525124-1553966 GCF_001604975.1 Cebus imitator
TGGTAATATACTTTATTTTTAGTTTTTCATGAATCTATTTTAGATTTTTGTGGTTGTTATAAGGCTTACAAAAACATCTAATAGACATACTACATTATTTCAGAGTGATAAAAACTTACCTTAGATCACAAAGAATAGAAACAAATTAAAAACAAAAGAAATTCTTCTACACTTTAACTCTATCCCCCCAACATTGAGACTTTCAGTTATCTCAATTTACATATTTTTATATTACCTCTCTCTTAACAGGTTACTGTAGCTATTGTTTTTGATAAATTTATCTTTTGGGATTCACAGTATTTTAAGAGTGGATTGCACACTAAAGTTACAATGTTAGAGTATTCTGGGTTTGTCTGTATCCTTCATTTACATTTAGCACTTTTTGCAAGATGGGTTTGGTGCTGAACTCTCAACTTTTTTTTGTCTGGAAAAGACTTTATCTCTTCTTTATATGTGCACAATAACTTTGCCAAATACAGTATTCTTGAATGGCAGTTTTTTTCTTTCTGCATTTTTTGGTATTTTGAAATTAACATTTATTTTATGTTCAGTGGTACCTGTGCGGATTTGTTATATAGGTAAAGTTGTGTCATGGGAGTTTCCAGTACAAATTATTTCATCACCCAGGTAATACGCTTAGTCGGTCATAAGTAATTATTCAATCCTTACCCTCCTCCCACCCTTCAGTAGTCTCCATGTCTATTGTTCGCTTCTTGTGTATACGTGTACTCAATGTTTACCTTCTACTTATAAGTGAGAACATGCAGTATTTGGTCTTCTGTTCCAGCTTTAGTTTATTTAGAATAATAGCCTCCAGCTCCATCCATGTTGCTGCACCAGATATAATCTTATTCTTTTTCATGGTTACATAGTATTCCATGTTGTATATGTACATTTTCTTTATTCAACCTACTGTTAATGGGCATTTATGCTGATTCCATGTCTTCACTATTGTGAATAGTGCTGTGATGAACATACACACACATCTGTCCTTATGGGAGAACAATTTATATTTTTTTGGTGTATGCCTTATAATGGGATGGCTGGGTCTAATGGTAATTCTGTTTTAAGTTCTTTACAAAATCACCAAACTCCTTTCCACAGTGGCTGAACAAATGTACATCCCCACTGGCAGTGTATAAGTGTTCTTTTTCCCCCAAATTGCACCAGTGTCTGTTTTATTTTGACTCTTCAGTAATAGCCATTCTGATTGGTATGAGATGGTATCTTATTATGGTTTTGATTTACTTTTCTATAATGGTCAATGATGTTGAATATTTATTCCCATGCTTGCTGGCTGTAGGTATGTTTTCTTTTGAAAAGTGTTTGATCATATCCTTTGCCCACTTTTTAATGGGGTCGTTTTCTGCTTGTAAATTTGCTTAAGTTCCTTATAGATTCTTGATATTACACCTTTGACAGATGTAGAGTTTGCAAATATATTCTCCTATTTTGTAGATTTTCTGTTTATCCTGTTGATAGTTTCTTTTGCTGTGCAGAAGCTCTTTAGTTAGATCCCACTTGCCAATTTTTGTTTTTGTTGCAATTGCTTTTGTCATCTTCATGAAATATTTGCCAGGACCTATGTTCAGAATTTTATTTCCTAGGTTATTTCCCAGGTTTTTAAAAATAGTTTTAGATTTTACATTTAAGTTTTAATTTATCTTGAGTTGATTTTTATATCTTGTATAAGGAGGGAGTCTAGATTCAGTCTTCCGCATATTCAACACCATTTATTGAATAGGGAGTCATTTGCCTATTGCATGTTTTTGTCAACTTCGTGAAGATCAGATGGTTGTAGGTGTGTGGCCTTATTTCTGGGCTCTCTGTTATGTTCCATTAGTCTATGTGTCTGTTTTTGTACCAATATCATGCTGTTTCGTTACTGTCAACTTGTATAGATTGATGTCAGGTAATATCTCCAGCTTTGTTATTTTTGCTTAGGATTGCCTTGGGTATTCGGGTTCCTTCTTGGTTTCATATGAGTTTTAAAATACTTTTTTCTGATTCTGTGAAGAATGTCATTGGTAGTTTGCTAGAGATAGCATTTAATCTATAAATTGCTTTGGGCAGTACAGCCATTTTAATGATACTGATTTTTTCTATCTGTAAGCATTAATATTTTTCCATTTGTTGTGTTTGAGCAGTATTTTGTAATTTTCATGATAGAGATCTTTCAACCCCCTGGTAAGCTGTATTGCTAGGTGTTTTATTTTTTTGTGGCAATTGTGAATGGGATTGTATTCTTGATTTGGCTCTCGGTTTGGCTATTGTTGGTGTATAGGAATGCTAGTGATTTTTGTACATTAATTTTGTATCCCGAAACTTTGTTGAAGTTGTTTATCAGCTGAAAGAGCTTTTGGACCAAGACTATGGGGTTTTCTATAGAATAGTGTCATCTGCAAACAGGGATAGTTTTACTTCCTCTAGTCCTATTTGGATGTCCTACTTTTTTTCTCTTACCTGATCACTCTAGCCAGGACTTCCAATACTATGTTGAATAAGAGTGGTAGGAGAGGGCATACTTGTCTTGTGCTGGTTTTCAAGGGGAAATGCTGTCACCTTTTCCCCATTCGGTATGATGCTGGGGATTTGTCATAGATGACTCTTATTATTTTGAACTGTGTTCCTTCAATATCTAGTTTATTGAGAGTTTTTAACATGAAGGGATGTTAAATGTTATCAAAAGCTTTTTTTCTGCATCTATGGAGATATTTATGTGGCCTTTGTCTTAATTCTGTTTATGTAATGAATCACATTTACTGATTTGCTTATGTTGCACTAAACTTGCATCCCAGAGATGAAGCCTACATGAGCTTGATAGATTAGCTTTTTGATGTGCTGCTGGAATCAGTTTGCCAGTATTTTTTGAAGATTTTTGCATCTATATTAATCACAGACATTAACCTGAACTTTCCTTTTTTGTGATGTCTCTGTCAGGTTTTGATAGCAGGATGATGCTGTTCTCATAGGATGAATCAAGAAGTAGTACCTCCTCCTCAATTTTTGGGGAATAGTTTCAGTAGTAGTGGTACCAGCTTTTTCAAATACATCTGATAGAATTTGGCTGTGATTCTGTCTAGTCCCAGGCTTTTTCTAATTGATAGGCTTTGTATTACTGATTCAACTTTGAAACTCATTATTGGTCCGTTGAGAGATTCAGTTTCTTTCTGGTTCAATCTTGGGAGGTTGTGTGTTGTCAGAAATTTATCCATTTCTTCCTGGTGTTCGAGTTTGTGTGCATGGCGGTCTTCAGTCTTGGAGGGTTTTTTTTTTTTTAAATTTCTGTGGGGTAGGTGATAATGTCTCCTTTGTCATTTCTGATGTGTTTATTTGGACCTCTCTTTTTTGCATTAGTCTAGCTAGTGGTATATTGATCTTATTTATTTTTTCATTGATCTTTTGCATGGTTTTTCATGTGTCCATTTCCTAAAGCTCAGCTCTGATTTTCATTATTTTTTGTCTTCTGTTAGCTTTGGGATTGGTTTGCTCTTGTTTTTCTAGTTTCTCTAGGTGTAATGTTAGGTTGTTAATTTGAGATATTACTAAATTTTTGATTTGGGCATTTGGTACTGTAAACTTCCTTGTTAGCATTGGCTTATCTGTGTCCCAGAAACTCTGGTGTGTCATATATTTGTTACTAGTTTCAAAGAATTTCTTATTTTTGCCTTAATTTCATAGTTTACCCAAAAGTGATTCAGGAGCAGACTGTTTAATTTCCATGCAAATATATGGTTTTGCACAATTTATTTTTATTTTTAAAATTTTTGTAGGTACATAATAGGTTTATATATTTATGGAGTAAGAGATGTTTTGATATAGATATGAAATGTGAAATAAGCACAACATCGAGAATGGAGTACCTATTCCCTCAAGCATTTATCCTTGAGTTACAAACAATTCAATTACATTCTTTTAGTTATTTTAAAATGTACAATTAAGTTATTATTGACTATAGTCACCTTATTGCGCTATAAAATAGTAGGTCTTATTCATTTATTTTTTTGTACCCACTAACCATCCCCACTGGCCCCCAAACCCTGACTACTCTTTCTAGCTACTGGCAACCATCTTTCTACTCTCTATGTCCATGAGTTCAATTGTTTTGATTTTTAGATCCTACAAATAAGTGAGAACATGTGATGTTTGTCTTTCTGTGCCTGGCTTATTTCACTTAACATAATGATTTCCAGTTCAATAGCCCCTTTATAGTCAATGTTATTATTGATGAGTAAATACTACTCCTGCCATTTTGTTACTAGTTTTCTGGTTGTTTTCTGGTCTTTTCTTTTTTCTTTCTTTCTTCCCTTCCTGTCTTCCTCTAATGAAGGTGACTTTCTGTGCAATTTTCTTAGTATTGATTTCTATTTACTTTGCATTGTGGTCCAAAAGTGCAATTGGTATGATTTAAGGTTTTTTCTTTTTTTTTTTTTTTAATATTCTGAGGATTGTTTTATGGCTGATTGTGTGGTCAGTTTTTGAGTATGTGCCATGTGCAGATGAGAAAAATGTATATGCTCTTGTTTTCAGGTGGACAGTTCTGCAGATGTCTGCCAGGTCCATTTGGTCATGTGTTGAGTTTAGGCCCCAAATTTCTTTGTTAGTTTTCTGCTGTGATGATGTGTCTTACACTGTCAGTGTGGTTTTGAAGTCTCCTGCTATTATTGTGTGGTTATCTGAGTCTCTTCATAGATCTCCAAGAATTTGCTTTATAAACCTAGGTGCTCCTATATTGTTGAGTGCATATATCTTTAAGATGTTAGGTCTTCTTGTTGAATTGAACCCTTTGCTGTTATGTAATGCTCTTCTTTGTTCTTTTTTTTGTCATTGTTGCTTTAAAATCTCTTGTGTCTGAAATTAGAATAGCAATACCTGCTTTCCTTTTTCTGTTTGTTTAGTAGATTTTTCTCCATCTCTTTACTTTGAGACTATTTGTGTCATTGAATGTGAGATGGGTTTCTTGAAGACAGCATACAGTTGGGTCTTGCTTCTTTATCCAACCTGCTACTGTGTGCTTTTTAATGGGGGCATTTAGCCTGTTTACATTCAAGGTTAATATTGATATGTGCAGATTTTATCCTGTCATCCTGTTTTTAGCTGGTTATTATGAAGTCTTGATTGTGTGGTTGCTTTATAGTGTCAATGGTCTATGTACTTAAGTGTGTTTCTGTGGTGGCTGGTAACAGTCTTTCTTTTCCATATTTATCCCTCCCTTAAGGACCTCTTATAAGGCAGATCTGGTAGTAATGAATTCCCTTAGCATTTTCTTGTCTGAAAAGGATCTTATTTGTCCTTTGCCTATAAAGCTTAGTTTAGCTGAATATGAAATTCTTGGATGGAATTTCTTTTCTTTAAGAATGCTGAATATTGGTCCCCAATGTCTTGTGGCTTGTAAAGTTTCTGCTGAAAGATCCCCTGTTAGCTTGATCAAGTTCTCTTTCTCTCTTGCTGCCTTTAACATTTTTTCTTTCATTTTGACCTTGGAGAATTTGATGACAATGAGTCTTGTGGGTGATCATTTTTTATAGTATCTTGCAGGGGTTCTCTGCATTTCCTGAATTTGAATACAGACCTCTCTAGTGAGGTTGGGAAAGTTTTTATGGAATGATATTCTCAAATATGTTTTCCAAGCTGTCTGCTTTCTCTTCCTCTCTTTCAGGGATGCCAGTGTGTCATAGATTTGTTTTCTGGCTTTGTTAATTCTTATTTATTCTTGTCTGACTCAGTTATTTCAGAGAACTGGTCTTTAAGCTGTGAGATTCCTTCTTCAGCTTGGTCAATTCTGCTGTTAATACTTGTGATTGTATTACAAAATTTGAAGTGAGTTTTTTGGCTCTGTCAGATTGGTTCTTTCTTAAAATGGCCATTTCATCTTTCATCTCCTGTATGATTTTATTGTATTCCTTAAATTCCTTGGATTGGGTCTGACTTTCTCTGAATCTCAATGATCTTCATTGCTATCCATATTCTGAATTCTGTGCCTGTCATTTTAACCATTTCGGCCTGGTTAAGAACCATTGTTGGGAAACTAGTGTGTTCACTTGAAGGTGAGAAGACACTCTGGCTTTTTGAGTTGCCAGAGATCTTGTGCTGGTTTGCCCTCATCTTTGTGGGCTGATGTTCCTTCAATCTTTGAAGTTGTTATCCTTTTCATGGGGTTTTTGTTTTGGGAGATTGAATGTGGTGTAAGGTAAGTTTAGTTGACTTGCTTCATTTCTGGAATAGTTTAGAGGGCCAAGTCTCAGCTCAGCACTTTTAGGATGTGTGCTCTAACTCTGGGAATGACATCATGCTCCCTGCTCTGTTCTCTGGTCCCTCAAGGTTAGGAACCTGTGCTGGAGGGAGGCAAGTTGTTTCTGGTCTGCTGGTCACAACATTCCAATGGGTGTTACTGGCCAAAGCCGGTAACATCTTCATTGGGGTGGTGACAGCAGGATCCATGCTTGCTTACATGTGCCAGCAGTGGTGGCAACACAATGAGGTGCATACATGTTGGCTGGGGTGGGATACTGGCAGAAGTGGGGTTGTGGTGTTCCTGTTTGTGCTTATGCTGGCAGCGAGACAAGGATGGAGCACTGGCAGGTGTGCGATTGCGGGTATCCATGCTTGCAATCACACCAGTTGTGGTTGTGGCAGAGGCAGGGTGCTGGTGGGCATGGGGCTGCCAGTCTTTGCTTGCTCATTCAGCATGTCAGTGATGGTGCTGCAGGGGGAGGTAGGGGGATGCACATATGCCAGCAACAGTGGTGCTTCAGGGTGTGCATGCACACATGTGCCAGTGGGGGAAGGGAGGTAAGGTCTGCCTGCAGGTGTGCACCAACAAAGTGGTGAGGGTGTGGCCATGCATGAGTACATGCTGGCAAAGCCAAATGGAGGAGGCTGCAGTTGGGGAGGGTGTGAATGTGTTGGTGCACATCAGCAGGGGTCACTCTGCTCGAGGTCTCTGACAGTCAAGTACAGTCTGCTGGTGAAGAAGCCTTTGGGAAGCACCCTTGTTGTGCATCCAAGTCTGTACTGCAAGTGGATGCAGCCAGGCTGGGGCCCTGGGAGAGGTGAGGAGACAGGAAGCATTCAGATCAGGCTGGCCCCATCTCACAGGCAAGACCTCCCTGCTCTGTCCAGGTTCATTTGTCATCTCAAGCCTAAAGTCTCCTGGAGGAGCATGGCAAGCCTTAGTGGATGGGCATTCCTGGCCATTCTCTATTGCAGATATTCTTGCACCAAACCCTCTGGGCTCTGCAGTGTGGAATCCTGCTGCTACCACCTTTCCAAGCAGCTTTCCCTGCCAGCTCAAGTGTTCATGTGGGTTGTGGGGCTCGTGTTGCCAGGATTCTGGAGGTCCATGGCAAGAGGAGACCACTTCTTGCCTGTTCAGTTCATTTCTTCCCCAGGAGTTGCTGGTGGCCAGAAATGAGTTCCCATGCTTGGTGGCTCCATGTAGGATTTCCAGCTTTCTTCCCTTTCAGTTTAGCATCTGTGTCCTCCCTTCATCCATTTTCAATGCCTTCTCTCTGAAGATCTGCTTGAAGTGTGCCAGTTTTCCTGATGTCCCAGTCTCTCAGTGGCAGATGTTCCTTCTGGCTATATATAGTCAGCCATCTTGGCTAAAATTCTTTCAGCATTTTGAAAATATTGTTCCACTCCCTCCTGGCCTGTATGGTTTGTTGAGAAGTCTGTTGCCAGAAGAACTGAAACTCTTTTATATGTTATCTGCTTCTTTTGCTTACTGTTTTTAGAATTCTCTCTGGATATTCATTTCTTTCTCAAGTTTTAGAAGATTTTAAGCTATTATTTCTTTGAATAAGCTTTCTACCTCTACTCTTGCTCAATGCTCTTGAGCACCAATAGTTCTTAGTCTTTGTCATTTGAGGTAATTTTCTATAGTTTATAGGCAATCTTGTAGCTTTTCATTTTTTTCTCTTCTGACTGTGTATTTTCAAATAGCCTGTATTTGAGCTCACTAACCATTTCCTCTGCTCTATTCTGCACCATTATGATCTATTCTGCTGTTGAAAGTCTCTAGTGAGTATTTGAGTTCAGCAAATGTATTTCTCAACTCCAAGATTTTTTTTTAATTATTTCATTATCTTTATTAAATTTCTCTGATAAATTTTTGAATTGATTTCCTGTGTTATCATGGAGATCATGAATTTTCTTATAACTGGTGTTTTAAATTCTTTGTTAGAGGGCTCATATATTGCCATCTCATTAGGTTCAGTGCATTGGTCCATTCTCACACTGCTATAAAGAACTACCTGAGACTGGGTAACTTATGAAGGAAAGAGGTTTAATTGACTCACAGTTCTGCAAGCTTAATGGGAAGCATGACTGGGAGGCCTCAGGAAACTTACAGTCATGCTGGAAGACAAAGGGGAAGCAAGCAAGTCTTACCATGGCAGAGAAGGAGAGAGAGAGTGTGGAAAGGAAAGTGCCACACATTTTTAAACCATCAGATCTCATAAGAACTCACTCACTATCATGAGAAGAGCAAGTGGGAAATCTACCCCCATGATCCAATCTCCTCCCATAAGGCCCCTACCTGACACTTGGGGATACAATTCAGCATGAGTCTTCTACGGGGACACAGAGCCAAACCATATCAGTCAGTTATAGGTTCCTTGCTTTGACTCTTCGAGGAGGTCATGGTTCTGTGTCCGCTGTTTCTTGTGGATGTACATCTATGTCTTTGCTTTGAAGGATTAGTTGTTTATTCCAGTCATCTCTGTCTGGCTTGTTTTGGTTTTTATGGGATGTATTTGCCAAAAAATACTTTTTACTATAAAATCTAACAGATATAGGAAACTATATAAAACAAACCAAACACCCTTGTAACCACAACTATGTTAAAAAAAATAGAATTTTGCCACCCATCCATCATAATCCCACTTTTCAAAAGTGGTAACAGTCCTGACCTTTACGGTAATCACATGTTCATGCCTAAGCACTAGGTTAGTTATGCTTCATATCTTGCTAAGTCTTTTTTAAATCTAGGGACTGCCTTCATATTTTTCCTTATGATTTATTCAATAAATATTGTCTCTTTTCCTCTAAGAGTTTCTTATAGTCTTGACTTTGAAAGAGTCTCCAGTTTAATAAGTTACTTTGTCCTGTACTTCCTGTAAATTGGTAGTTGGTTCTATAGGCTGAATCAAATTTGAATTGATTTTTTCCTTTTGACTTCACAGTGGTGTGTTCTCTTTGGAGGTACAAAATTTTGTTTGCCTCTCTTTTCTCTTATGTTAGCTGCCAGTAATGATTAATATCATCAATCATTAATTAGGTTGGTGATATTTCACCAGTTGTTTTGGTTACTAGAAGCTCATTCTGTAAAATCAGGAAGAACTTGTAGGAACAATATTTCCTGAGCTCAGATGTTGATAAACTGTGTTGGCATTTTTACTTGAACTCAGGTTGGTCATAAAATATTTGGCTCACATTTTCTTTCCTTGGGCATGTTAAATATGCTATCCCATTTTCTGTTGACATAAAGAATTGTTGTCAAAATCTGATAATCTTGTTTTCTCTCTCTCTTTTATTAGTTATTTTGCTCCTTTTATTGATTTTTTTTCCTTTAAAGTACAGTGAATTTACTAGAATGTGTCCCTGTGTTGGTTGTTTTGCCTAGGTTAATTTCCTCTTTTAAATTGAAGCTTTAAATTCTATTTCAAGTAAGTGTTCATAAATCAGACTTTTAAAAAATAATTGTTCTGTTATCTTCTTTTGGTTTTCTCTCATTTGAGGATCGAGAACTTATATAAAATAAAACGTTTTTTAACAGCTGCTAAGAGGCATCAACATAGGGATGAATAAGGAATTGCCAAGCAGTATTGAAGGCCGAGTTAAAATTGAATGACATACATTGTAGTGGAGCCAACTTTCTATGACAGAACTCAGCAGCTATAAACAAAATAAGTACTTGGATTTGGTGGCAGGTCACATACCACGGAAGGGCAAAAGCTTGGGAAATCCTAGGATGCTAGCTGAAGTACAGCTGAAATAGTTATCAGCATATTAATTGTACAAATAATAAAAAAAATACATGCAGCTATTTCTGGAATGTTTCCAAGTTTTTCTATTTTATTTTAAATAAAGGAAATACGAATGTTTGACTAAATATAATTTATTTCATATTCATTGGTAAGAATGTTCATTACCAAATCAGAAAAGAAAATCTTGACAGACCATCTGTCCTAATTTTTAATTTGAAAAAGAAATATTCCATATCTATGTGTCATTAGCTAGTGCAGTAATAATGCCAATGAAAACAGTGCTTGACAATGAAAGTCCTTTAACTTGAGACTTTTTTTTGATCAGTCATGTTGGCAGTGTTGGCAGGTTTCAGATGTTTCAGTAACATTATTTCTACTAAATTTTTGGCCTGTGGAACTGAAGGTACTACCACCTTAAACAATGATCAAAGTCAATCTTTGTCCACAGACTCTGAAGTGGGAATCCTTGTGTATTTTCTACCTGTACATTTAGCTTAAGATAAAAATAGACAAAATTGTAATGTTAAAAAAACATGTCATTTTATTGGTCTCTCCTTTCCTCATAGGAGTGGTTAAAGTGCCCCTTAGTTAAATCTCTTTTTATTCTTCTTTAGGTTTCCCAGTATTCCTTTGCTTTGATATTGTCATATCTTACACCATTGATGCTTCTTGATTAATTGGCTTTCTTTACCTCTTAACCCTATGTTCCTATTAAACAGAGGCAATGTAGGGAGATAAGATACTCATGGTTATCCCACAAAAATAATCTGTATCTCCACATGATCTTGCCATAAACAGTGGAGCTGAGGTTTATGTAGATGGGGGTTGGGGAACTAGATACACAACAAATCCCATATATAAATCTGATGGAATTCTGCAGTTAACTTTAGAATCTTATATACAGTTTTACTACGTCTAGTTACCCACTTCTTGTTCTTCCTGCTACTACAAAGTCTGTTTCTCTTTCTTGATCTGCTTCATTGCAATTGCCCATTCAGTAGCCATTTTGTCATCTGCCCCTACTTCTTACTTGCCTTGACTAGGATGGTGAAATATATTTGAAATGTACTTGGATTAGCAAAATAGGATCTTTTTTTTGGAGACAGAGTCTCCCTCCATCTCCCAGACTGGAATGCAGTGGTGTGATCTCTGCTAACGGCAACCTCTGCCTCCCGGGTTCAAGCGATTCTTCTGTCTCAGCCTCCTGAGTAGCTGGGACCACAGGCACGTGCCACTAGGCCTGGCTAATTTTTTGTATTTTGAATAGAGATGGAGTTTCACTGTGTTAGCCAGGATGGTCTCAATCTTCAGACCTTGTGATCTGCCTGCCTTGGCCTCTCAAAGTGCTGGGATTACAGTCGTGAGCCACCATGCCTGGCTCCAAATAGGATCTTAATTTACCCAGCTTGTAGCTTTTGCAGCAATATCTTTCTAAAAGATTTCAGTAAATCTCTGTCACTATCTACTTAAAGATGTCTTTTCCTACTGCTCTTTACAGATGGCTTCAGGATGCTGATGCTTTCACTGAGAACACCAATGCCTAAACTCTTTGTTGGAGCAAAGCAACATTACAGATGCTGAATCCCTATTTGAAACTGCTGCAGATGCTTGTACTTAGAGTACTTATTCTGCATAAAAGGTAATACATCATATTACTGCCAAAGCTCTTGGCACCAATGCTGCTAATTCTTTGGCTTGCAATATCTTATGGCGATTCACTCTGTTTACTGCAACCTCTTTGCTAAAGAATTCAGACAGGTCTCCGAGGCTGGGAATAAAATTCAATCTGATATATAACATGCTATACTTAAAAATCTACATCCCTTCCTTTTTCAAACGCTGGTCTGTTTCTATTGAATCAAACTTGTTTATCTTGATTCTGCTTATATAATCCTTTTTTCAGAGAATCCTTAGACCCTAGTATAGTATCTTTCCCAGCCCCACTAGATCTCCAGATAGTGCTCAAAATGTGACTGGAGCCCCTCCTATAACATTCTCCTCCTATTGCTCCCAATAAAAATGTTGTTGTCTTTGTTAAGGTCTACACCCACCCAAGAATCAGTTTGAGTAATTGGCATTCTTTCAAGTGAGATCTTACACAATACCAAGGCACTGGGGAGAGAGAAAGATGGAGCCATCTGATTTTTGACTATTTGTTCACACAAATTACCACTGTCTTGTTGTTACTATCTCTATTTGGTGATTTATAGGATCCAGCAGAGAACTGTTGTCCACTGTCTGCTTGGGACATGGTAGTCTTTCTATTGTTTCTATTCTAGTTTGGAATACTAGTATTTTATAAGGTTTCCTGTGGTCATAGCTTAGACACATACCCCATAGCCATTTCCATTCTGGAGGCATGAGACCTCACTATCCCCACTTCTGAGAATCAGATGCAGGGCTTATGCTTTTATTACCTATATAATTTTTTCTTTCCACTTCTCTGATCTCTTGGCCCAGGGCGATATCCAGGCTGTAGAGAAAAAACCCCTAATCTCCCCTACTACTCACTACCTATATGAATTAATTTAATTTAACATATTTCTTCCATGCAGCTCAGCTGGAGTGGGAGTGGGGTTAGGTTTACAAGACCAGTTAAAATATCTGTTAGAACGCCTTGGAGTGGGTGTCTAACAGCTGCTTGATGCTTTTTAAAGAAGATGAGTGTAGAGAGGTAGTCCAGCCTTACTATCTTCAGCTTTGGGGTTTTAACTAAAATTGTGACAAAATAGTCCCATTTAGAAGTCTGTAAATCTTCACCATTATATTTCAATCTTCTCTCTAAGCATAGCAAAAGTGCACATCCTTCCCTAACTCTTACCTGTTCTCTTTGGAACATTCCTCTTCCAAGGCTAGAGAGGCTCCTCTCTAGTATCCTGAAATACAAGCAGGGTTAATGTAATCTGGGATACCTATCACTCATACTATCTCAAGGGGAGGTAATGCAGACAGTAAAATAAGAAGGCACTTGAGTTACAATATAACTGGACAAACCAAGGTCATGTGCTTAAGTTTCTCTCATTGATGCAGTCACCAGTTAGTATAAACACATCAGTTGTTAGCACACAATTCAAGGGAAATAAAGCAATAAATGCTCTTATGGCTCAGAGATAAAAATATCTTGAGATCTTGCTAGGGATATGTAAAGAAGGGCATGAAATCAGTACTATGGAGAAGGAAGGGAAATAGACTGAGAGTAGCCAGTTTCTATTGTAGGCTACACTGCATATTAGAGGGCTGTATTACTATAAAGAGACCACTCTCAGTTCAACTTTGTGGTACAATGAGGCATAAATTTCACAGGAATCATGAGAATTAAAAGGTTTGAAATATGTAAAACAGACCTTATGAGTAAGAAGATAATTTTGAGTAAGATGTAATGACTGTGGTGTGTGTGATGTGGCAATACTGCAAATTTCTGAAGATTTGCAAGGAAATGGGTGTCTTAAATGCCACTCTGAGAGCAGACAGTTTGAAGAGTTATATTTTCACCAATATGTGATGGCCATCACAATTATTCTTTTTCTTTTTTTCCTCTTGGTAGACTTTTCTTTTCTCTAGCACCACCTAAAGTCATGTGGTTACTGAGGGTCAATACTCCCTAACCAAAGTCTACTAGTGCTGTAATCTTTTAATTTTTTTTTTTTTTTTAGATTAAGTCGTGTACTATCTCCCAGGGTGGAGTGCAGTGGTGCAATTTCTGCTCACTGCAACCTCTGCCGCCTGGGTTGAAGCAATTCTCCTGCCTTAGCCTTCCGAGTAGCTGGGATTACAGGTACCCATCACCATGCCCAGCTTATATTTTGTATTAAGTAGAAATGGGATTTCACCACATTGGTCAAGTTGATCTCGAACTCCTGACCTCAGCTGATCTGCCTGCCTCGGCCTCCCAAAGTGCTGGGATTACAGGCATAAGCCACCATGCCTGTCCATCTTTTAATCTTTTAATAAAGCCCTTGGGCTAAGCTAACTGACCCCCTTTTGGATAGCCTCCTCAGGTTTTGGAGCAAAGCCTGAGGGAGCAAAATTCCAGGGTCTCAAGGCAACCCTTTGGGTACCATTAGACTGGGAAGACTTACACCAGAGCTGACTTCAAGCCCCATACATGTGTGAATGGTCATTGCACTCAGGGCAAGACTACCAATAGACCTTGATGCTAAATTGCTTTCCATTGTGTTTTGTTGACAGGCACTGGACTCTGAACAAGGGGAATTGATTGGGTGTATTTCTGTGGAAGTCCAAACTTGGTAAAAAAGACACTGAGACATCTTGAGTTAGAATCATTCAATTACAGAGGTCTGACAGAGATACCAGCTGGATCAACAGCCGTTTTCTCCTGTGATTTCATAATACATTCAATAAACTCTATTTGGATTGGTTATTCATGAGTGCGATGAGTGGTTATAGATTTTGGTACCCAAGGCACCTATAACACTTCCTATAGTGGCCAACTTAGACTTTCTATGATTTGGAGATATTTTAGCAGGTAACATACACACAGAAGTATTTTCCACTGAAATTTAAGAAAACATATGCATTCTGATGCTTAACATAAACCCACCATAGCAAGACAAATGACTAGCCCCCATTAAAGCACTGGCACCCCAAGGCAAATCTATGCATTCTATTCCTGGATGGTGTAAGGAGGGCTGACATGAATGATTTCTGTTATATAATGAGTAAGTTAGGAGGGTTATATTTTATTTTTACTTACTCTTTTTAAAAAATTATATATAGCTAAATTATATATATAGGGCATACAATGTGATGTTCTGATATACACATACACATTGCATTCTTGGGATAAATCTTATCTGGTCATGGTATGTAATTTTTAAATATTTTGCTACATTCAGTTTGTATTTTGTTTAGGACTTTTATGTCTATATTCATAAGAGGATATTCGTCTTTAGATTTCTGGATTTCTGTTCTTATGATAATTTGGTCTGATTTTAGTGTCAGTGTAATAGTGGTCTCACAGAATTAGTTGGGAAGCATTCTCTCCTCTGTTTTTTTAATTCTTTTTTGAAGTAGTATTGGGGAAATGTTCAAAAAAGTTGCTAAACAAGCAAAAAGCAATAACTGCAACAAACAGCAACAGCAAAAATCCTGGCCAAGGGAGAGAATATGATTTTCAAAAGTTGTCAGATTATATTATTTATAACATCCAGTTTTCAACAATATAAAATACAAGACAAGCAAATAAATGAGAACGTATGACCTATGCATAAGAAAAGAAGGCAATTTATAGAAATGTTCTTTGATGAAACCTAGATTTTGCACTTATTATACAATAATTTTAAAACAGCTATTATAAATATTTTCAAAGAAATGAAAGAAACCTTGCCCAAATAATTAAATGAATGTATGAAAATGATGTCTTGTCAAATTGAGAAATTAATAAAGAGATAGAAATTATGAAAAAGAATAAAATAGAAATTCTTGAGTTGAAAAGTACAATAACAGAAATTTAAAAATTCAATAATAAAGCTCAATGGCATATTTGAGCGTGCAGAAGAATTAACAAACTTGAAGAGAGATCAACTGAGATATTCCATTCTGATGAACACAAACAAAAATAATAAAGAATATAAAAGAGTACTTCAGACCTGTGGGACACCATAATTTGTAACATACAATGGGAGTACCAAAAGGTAAGAAGAGAGAGAAAAAACTAGAAAACATAGTCAAAGAAGTAATGACAAAAACATCTTGAATTTGATTAAAAATAATATTATACACATTTACGAAGTTTAACAAACTTCAAGCAGGATAAACTCAAAGGGATCCGAACTAGATACATCATAATCAAACTGTCAAAAGCCAATGCAAAAGACAATCTTGAAAGCAATAAAAGCGAAGTGACTTATCATACACAGTAGATCCTAAATGCAATAGTTGATTTCTAGTAAGAAATCATGGTGGCCAAAAGGAAAAGATGACAAATTCAAAGTTGATTTTCTCAAAGAAAGAAAAATACAGTTGATCCACAGTTCTGTAACTGGCAAAGCTATCCTTCAAAATTGAAGAAGAAATTAAGACATTCTTAGATTAAAAAAAAAAAAAGATAATAAGTAAATCTACCCTATAAGAAATAATAAAGTCCTAAGGCTGACATCCTGAAAAGTTTTGTTTTTTTAAATTTTACTTTAACTTCTGGGGTACATGTGTCACATTTTTTTTTATCCAGTCTATCACTGATGGGCATTTGGGTTAGTTCCAAGTCTTTGCTATTGTGAACAGGGCCACAATAAACATGCCTGTGCATGTGTCTTTATAATAAAATGATTTATAATCCTTTGGGTGTACACCCAGTAATGGGATTGCTGGGTCAAATGGTATTTCTATTTCTAGATCCTTGAGGAATCACCACACTGTCTTCCACAATGGTTTAATTAATTTACACTCCCCAAAACAGTGTAAAAGTGTTCCTATTTCTCCACATCCTCTCCAGCATCTGTTGTTTCCCGATTTTTTAATGATCACATTCTAACTGGTGGAAGGTGATATCTCAACGTGGTTTTGATTTGCATTTCTCTAATGATCAGTGAGGATGAGCTTTTTTTTTCTATGTTCGTTGGCTGCATAAATGTCTTCTTTTGAAAAGTGTCTGTTCATATCCTTCACCCACTTTTGAATGGGTTTGTTTGTTTTTTTCTTGTAAATATGCTTTAGTTCTTTGTAGATTCTGGATATTAGCCCTTTGTCAGATGGGTAGATTGCAATTTTTTTTTCCCATTCTGTTGGTTGCTGGTTCACTCTATTGATAGTTTCTTCTGCTGTGCAGAAGCTCTTAAGTTTAATTAGATCCCATTTGTCTATTTTGGCTTTTGTTGCCATTGCTTTTGGTGTTTTGCTCATGAAGTCCTTGCCCATGCCTATGTCCTGAATGGTATTGCCTAGGTTTTCTTCTAGAGTTTTTATGGTGTTAGGCCTCATGTATAAATCTTTAATCCAACTGGAGTTAATTTTTGTATAAGGTGTAAGGAAGGGATCAACTTTCAGCTTTCTGCATATGGCTAGCCAGTTTTACCGACACTATTTTTTAAATAGAGAATCCTTTCCCCATTGCTTGTTTTTGTCAGGTTTGTCAAAGATCAGATGGTTGTAATTGTGTGGCGTTCTTTCTGAGCCCTCTGTTCTGTTCCATTGGTCTATATCTCTGTTTTGATACCAGTACCATGCTGTTTTGATTACTGTAATCTTATAATATAGTTTGAAGTCCGGTAGTGTGATGCCTCCAGCTTGTTTTTTTTTGCTTAGGATTGTCTTCATTTTTAAAAAATGTACCTACTTAAAATTTTCAATGTTTATTCTCATTGTATTTTCTTAGGACAGCATTTTCTTAGAAGGATAATACATCAAGCCTGATATATATATATATATATATATATATATATATATATCTGGATAGTTGACATTGAACTTATGTTTCAATTAGCTCACAGAAGGAGGCCTGTGGGATCAGTTGGGAATATTGATTCCTGTGGGGGTGCATGGGTACGAGAAAAGGAGAGAATGGGAACAATGCTGGTTTCTAATAATCAAAATAATGTAAAAGGCCTGGGAATGCAAGATTATTGTTCATTTGTTTATTAGGTAGAATCATATTTGGGGAATCATGATTACTAGGTCTAAAACATTTTGGGCTGAGCAATATTTATCAATCAGTGAGGAAATCTCTAAAACTCAAGTGTACACGCTATACATGTGTTTTAAAATTTGTTATGTTTTGTTAAAATAAACCACTTTTTCCTCTCACTGAAATAGGGTGGTAGTAAATGAAATGGTGGGCTACCACATGGAGCCATCCCAGTCATTTACACCTCCACGTGATTGACTTCTTAGAAAGTTTGCCAAGAAAATATTACTTCCTCTATGATCAACGTCCCTTAAGAAGCCTAGGACTGTAAAGAATGTCTAGGACATTGTCCATTGGTCTGACTCAAGGGTAGGGTGCACTGTTATTTAAAGAGGACAGAACAGGCAGACACTGGCAAGTGCACCTCTGAGCTCTCAGAACCCACAGTACATCACCTAGCAGACCACACAGTTTAATGGGTTATTGATGACATAGAGAAACAAAAATATATTTTAAAATATTTTTAAAAAGCTTTTATTTAAATACTATGTAACAGGTAGGTGGTAAAGTCATCTTTGGCTTTCAAGACCCACATGGGTTCACTGTAGTTGACCACATAACTTTGAGGCTACTGTTTAATATAAAAAGAGAATAAAATGTAAATGCTAAAAGCCTAAAAAAAAGGTCAAGAAAATGTATCTCTTTGATGCATAATAACTCAGAAAAATCATTACTCTTATGTGTGATTCTAAGACATATACCAGAAGATTTATAGCTTGAGTGGCTTTCTGTAAGCTACTGCTGCTGCTGCCGGTGGTAGTGGTGATGGGGCTAATCAAGCATACAAATACTGTAGTTGTGGATGGAGGTGGCAAGGAAAGGGGTAAGACCAAAAGATCACTTTTTGTGAATAGAGGGCTGAAATGCAAGCCATATTCTGCAAAGGCAAGCTTACAGTTAAGAAGGTGCATTGATATAATTAATTGTTTAGGGAAGAAGTATTTTCAGATTAAAACCTTAAGACTGTAAGATTTGAATCCATTGGTTAGGAAATCTCCCTACATAAAGATGAATGCTTCCTATTTTCTCTAGTTAACTACAGAGTGATTTTTCTTTATCAAATAGAAATTCTTTCCTTGTACTATTAAAGGAAAAAAATAAGAAAAATGGTAGAGGGGTGATCACAGGGCACCATCCCTGTCATTTATGTCTCCTAAAAGAGGGTAACTTCTGTCTGACCCAGAGGGTTATCATATCTTTCTGTTTGAGGGCATCTCTAAAGAGGCAAGTTAGGAAAAAAAAAAGAACCAACTTTTCAATTAAAAAGGAAAAACACATTTTAAAACAGGGAGGCAGAACAAGATGTCTGAATAGAAGCCTACACCATTTGTTCCTCCTACAGGGACATCAAATTTTAGCAACTCGCTACACACAGAAAGCACAATCAGAAAAACCAAATATCGGGTGAGCAATCACAGTACCTGATTTTAACTTCATATCATTGAAAGAGGCACCGAAAGGGAGTAGGAGAGACAGTCTTGAATTGCCAATACTACTCCTTCCCCATTCCCTGGCAGCAGAGAATCTTCATCCTTGGAAGAGGGAGAGCACAGGAACTGGAGGACTTTATGTTGAACTCAGTGAAGATGTACTATTACAGCAGAAAGCAAAACCAGGCTGTACCCAGCTGGTACCTGCCCATGAAGGGAGCATTTGTACTGGCCCTAGCCAGGGAGGAATCTCTCATGCCAGGCATCAGAGCTTGAGTTCTGGCAAGCCTTGCTACCAAAGGCTGGAGTGCTCTGGGGTCCTACCTAAACTTGAAAGTAATCTAGGACACAAGGACTGCAATTCCTAGGCAACTATTAGTGCTGAGCTGGGCTCAGAGCCACAGAGCTAGGGTAGAATGTGACCTAGAGATGCACCTTCTGGGGTGGCTAAAGGAGTGCCTGTGCCTCTCCATCTCCCAACCTCAGGAACTGCAGCTTGAAGCAATGAAAGTGTCTCATTTCTTCTGCTAAAAGGGAGGAGAGCAAATAACTAAGAGGGCTTTGTCTTGTATCTTGGATACCAGCTTAGTCACAGTAGTATAGGGCACTGGGTAGAATCATGAGGCCTCCACTCCCAGACCTAGCTCCCCAACAACATTTGTAGACACACTCTGGGCCAAAAAGGAATTCACTGCCTTTAAGAGAAAGACTCAGTTCTGGCAGGGTTCATTACCTGATGATTAAAAAGAACTTGGACCCAAAAGAATGAACAGCAATACTTAGGTAATATGGTATAGGCCTTGGGCTCTGAGATGTACTGGCTTCAGTTGTCAGCCAGCACATTCCCAGCTGTGGTGGCTATGGTGAAAGATTCGTTTGAGAAAAGCAGGGGAAAATGTAAAGAAGCTCTGTGTTGAACGTTAGGTACCAGCTTGGTCACAGTAAGGTAGAGCACCAAGCAGGGTATTGGGGTCCTCAGTTATAGGCCTAGACTCTTGGTCAACATTACCGGCCATGCTTGGGGCAGAGGGGAGCCCACTTCCCTGAAGGGTGAGTCCCAGGCCTGACAGAATTCACCACAAGGTGACTGAAGATTCCTTGGACTTTAAGTGAATATTGACATTGGCCTGGAAGAAGTTCATGGCAGTGACCACAAACAGAGGCTCTTCTGCCTGTGGAAAGGTAGGAGTAGACCAGGAAGAAGTTTGTCTTGAGGTCTGAGTGCCAACATAGCCACAGCAAAATAGAACGTTAGGTAAATTTGTAAGATTTTTACTCTAATCCCCAACTCTCAGACAACATCTCTGGACACACTCAGGGTCTGGGGGAACTCACCGCCCTGAAAGAAGGGACACAAACTTGGCTGGTGTCACCAGCTGCTGATTGTAGAGCCCTAGAACATTGAGTGAACATAGTTGGTAACCAGGTATTGATTACAGTTGGCCGTTGGTGAGAACCAGTGCAGTGGTGGCTTTAGATCTGACCCAATGCAGTGGTGGCCCAGTTCCAGGTGGCTCAGCACAGAGGAAGAGACTGTTTGGGAGAAAGTAATGGAAAAGAGCAAAAGTCTCTGCTCAGTAATCCAGAGAATTTTTCTGGATCTTATCCAAGATCATCAAGGTGGTAACTCTACAAGTGTGCAAAAACAACAGTGCTGTTGGGTTTGGGGCCTAAGTCTCTTTGAATTCCTGGAAAGTCTTCCCAGGAAAGATAAGCACAAATAAGCCCAGACTGTGAAGACTGCAATAAATACCTAACTATTCAATGCCCAGATACAGAAAAACATGTAAAAGTATCAATATCATTCAGGAAAACATGACCTCACCAAATTAACTAAGGCACGAGGGACCAATCCTGGAGAAGCAGATATGTGACAGACACCTCAAAATAGCTGTGTTGAGGAGATTCAAAGAAATTCAAGATAACCCAGAGAAGGAATACAGATTTCTATCAGATGAATTTAACAAAGAGATTGAAGTAATTAAAAAGAATCAACCCAAAATTTTAGAGTTGAAAAATTCAATTGAAATATGGAAGAATGCATACTTCTGTTAATAGCAGACTTGATCAAGAAGGAGAAAGAATTAGTGAGCTTGAAGACAGATTATTTGAAAAGACACAATCAGAGGAGACAAAGGAAAAATGAATAAAGACAAGGAAACACACCTGCAATATCTAGAAAATAGCCTCATAAGGGTAAATCTAAGAATTATTAGCCTTAAAGAGAAGGTAGAGAGAGAGATTGAAGTAGAAAGTTTATTCAAAGAAATAACAGAATTGATCTAGAGAAACCTAGAGAAAGATACATTATCCAAGTACAAGGTTATAGAACACCAAGCACATTTAACCCCCAGAAGACTACTTCAAGACATTTAAGAATCAAACTCCCAAGGTCAAAGATAAAGAAAAAATCCTAAAAGGTGCAAGAGAAAAGAAACAAATAACATATAATGGAGCTCCAATACATCTGATAGCAGAATTTCCAGTGGAAACTTTGCAGGCCAGGAGAAAGTGGCATGATATAATTAATGTTCTGAAGAAAAATAAAGTCTACTCCAGAATGATATATCTGTCAAAAATGTCCTTTAAGCATAAAGGAGAAATAAAGACCATTCCAGACAAACAAATGCTGAGGAACATCATCAGTAGCAGACCTGTCCTACAAGAAAGGCTTAAGGGAGTAGTTCAATTAGAAAGAAAATGATGTTAACGAGCAGTAAGAAATAATCTGAAGGTACAAAATTCACTGGTAATAGCACACAGAAAAATACAGAACATTATAAATGCAATTCTGTGCAAACTACTCTTATCTTAAATAGAAGGACTAAATTATTAACCACTGTTATCCTTAACCAGTAAAGACATCAACTTTTAAAGACATAGACAGCACAATAAGACATAAAGAGAAACAATAAAATGTTAAAAAGCTGGGAGATGAAGTTAAATGTAGAGTTTTTATTAGTTTTCTTTTTGCCTGCTTGTTTATGTAATCAAGTTTAACTTGTCATCTGTTTAAAATAAGATAGGATTTACAAGCCTCATGGGAATCTCAAATCAAAAAATAATGCATACACAAAAAATAAAAAGCATGAAAATAATTCAAACCATGAGGAAAAATCGCCTTTACTAAAAGGAAGATAGAATGGAAGGAAAGATGGAGGAGAAGACTAGAAAACAAATAACAAAATGGGAGGAGTAAGTTCTTACTGATCAATAATGACACTGAATGTAAATGGACTAAACTCTCTAATCCAAAGACATAGTGTGGCTGAATGGATAAAAAAAAAGCAAGACTCAATGATATGTTGCTAAGAAGAAACATGTTTCACCTATGAAGATATACATAGATTGAAAATAAAGGAATGGGAAAAGATATTCCATGGCAAAGAAAAATAAAAATAAGCAGGAGTAGCTATTCTTATATGAGGTAAAGTGGATTTCAAGAAACATAAACTATGAGAAGAAACAAAGAAGGTCATTATATAATGATAAGGGGTCATTACAGAAAGAAGATATAATAATTATAAATATATATACACCCAATCTTAAAGCACCCAGATGCATAAAGCAAATATTATTAGATCTAAAGAGGGAGGTTGACTCTAATATAATGATAGTTGGAGATTTCAACACCCCACTTTCAGCATTGGACAGATCTGGAGAGAAAATTTTAAAAAAGGAACATTGGTCTTAAGTTAAACTATAGAACAAATGTATCTAATAGATTTTTTTTTTTTTTGAGACAGATTCTCACTCTGTCACCCAGGAAGGAGTTCAGTGGTACAACCTCATCTCAGTGCAACCTCCATCTCCCGGGTTCAAGTGATTCTCATGCCTCAGCCACCTGAGCAGTTGGGATTACAGGTACATGCCACTATGCTTGGTTAATTTTTCTTTTTTCTTTCATTTTGTATTTTTTAGTAGAGACAGGGTTTTGCAGTATTGGCCAGGCTGGTCTTGAACTCCTGGCCTCAAGTGATCCGCCTGCCTCAGCACTCCCAAAGGGCTAGGATTATAGGCATGAGCCACTGTGCCTGGTGTCTAATATATATTTACAGAGCATTTCACTCAGTGGTTGCAGAACACACATTCTTCTCAGCACATGGATCATTCTCAAGGACAGTCCATATGTTAAGTCACAAAACAAGTCTTAAAACATTCAAAAATTGAAATAATGTGAAGCATCTTCTCTGACAACAATGGAATAAAACTAGAAATCAACAACAAGAGGAATTTTGAAAATGATACAAACATTAAACAATATGCAAATTAAACAATATGCTCCTGACTGACCAGTGGGTCAATTTAAGAAATTGAAAAAAAAAAATTAAAAATTCTTGAAACAAATGATAATGGTAATAAAGTATACCAAAATTCATCATGGTTAATTTAAACTGTCAACTTGACTAGGCCACAGGATGCCCAGATAGCTAGTTCAACATTTCTGGGTGTGTCTGTGAGGATGTTTCCAGAAGAAATTCGCACCTGAATTGGTAGACTAAGGGAAGCAAATAGCCCGCCCCAGTGTGGGTGGACTCATCTAATCCATAGAGGACCTGAATAGAACAAAAAGGGGAAGGAAATTCAAGTGAAGTCTGCCTGACAGCTGAACTGGGAAATTAGTCTTCTTCTTCCCTTAGTGCTCTTGGTTCTAAGGCCTTCAGACTGACAGGAATCTACAATGTCAGTTTTCTGACTCTCACACCTTTAAATGATGTCATCGGCATTCCTGGGTCTCCAGCATATAGAAGGCAGATTGTGGGACTCCTTAGCCTCTGCAATGATGTAAATGCAAGTCAGTATTTTATAATAATTACTTTGTAATAAATGTAAGTCTCTCCAAAAAAAAAATTCTTGAAACAAATGATAATGGTAATAAAGTATACCAAAACTTTTGGGATATGGCAAAAGTAATATTAAGAGTGAAATTTATAGCTATTAGTGCCTATATCAAAACCAAACCCTTCAAATAAATGACCTAATGAATCAATCTTAAAGAACCAGAAAAGCAAGGGCAATCCAAAACCGAAATTAGTGGAGGAAAATAAATAATAAAATGTGAGCAGAAATAAATGAATTTGAAATGAAGAAAATAATAACAAAGATCAATAAAATGAAAAGTTCATTTTTTAAAAAAGATAAATAAAATTGATAAACCTTTAGCCAGACTAATGAAAAAAACAAGGAAGAAACCCCAAATAAATGAAATCATAGATGAAAAAGGAGACATTACAATTGATGCTGCAGAAATTCAAAGGAACTTTATTGGCTACTATGAGCAACTGTATGCCAACAAATTGGAAAATCTAGAGAAAATGGATAAAATCCTAGACATATACAACCTATATAGATTGAACCATGAAGAAATCTGAAACCTGAACAGACCAATAGCACATAATGAGATCAAAGCCATAATAAAATTCTTTCACTTAAGAAAACCCTGGGATCTGATGGGTTCACTGCTAAATTCTACCCAACATTTAAAGAAGAACTAATACCAATCCTACTCAAACTACTTTAAAAAATAGAGGAGAGACTACTGCTAAACTCATCCTATGAGGCCAGTATTACCCTGATAGAAAAAACAGATAAAGGCACATCAAATAAAGAAAACGACAGGCCAATATCCCTGATGAATTTTGATGCAAGAATGAACAAAATACTAGCAAACTGAATTCAACAATACATTGAAAAGATCATTCATCATGACTAAGTGAGATTTGTCTCGGGGATGCAAGCATCATTCAACATATGAGAGCCAATCAATGTAATACATCATATCAATAGAATAAAATACAATAACTGTGTGAACATTTCAACTGATAATGAAAAATTATTTGGTAAAATTCAACATTTCTTTATAATAAAAACTCTCAAAAGCTGGGCATAGTGGAACATACCTAAACATAATAAAAGCCGTATATGACAGACCCACAGATAACATCACACAGAATGGGGAAATACTGAAAAGTTCCCCTCCAAGATTTGGAACATAACAAGGATACACGCTTTCACGACTATTATTCAACATAGTATTGGAAGGCCTAGCTAGAGCAATTAGACAAGAACAGTAAATAAACGGCATCCAAATAGCAAAGGAACAAGTCAAATTATCCTTGTTTGCAGATAATATAACCTTATATTTGGTAAAACCTAAAGACTCCACCAAAATAGCTATTAGAATTGATAAACGAATTCAGTAAAGTTGAAGGATACAAAATCAACATATGAAAATCAGTAGCATTTCTATATGACAACAGTGAACAATCTGAAAAAGAAACCAAGAGGGTAATCCCATTTACAATAGGTACAAATGAAACACACTACTTAATTATCAACCAAAGAAGTGAAAGATTTCTACAACAAAAATTATAAAATGCTGATGAAAGAAATTGAGGAGGACACCAGCAAATGGAAATATAATCCCTATTTATGGATTGGAAGAACCAATATTGTTAAGATGTTCATACTACCCAAAACAATTTACAGATTTTATGCAATCTCCATGAAAATATCAATGACACTCTTCACAGCAACAGAAAAACAATTGCAAAATTTATGTGGAACCAGAAAATACCCAGAATATCCAAAGATATACTGAGCAAAATAAACAAAACTGTAGGAATTACTTTATCTGACTTCAAATTATGCTACAGAGCTATAGTAACCAAAACAGCATGGTACTGACATAAAAACAGACACATAGACCAATGTAACAGAATAGAGAATCCAGACACAAATCCCTATATCTATGGTTAACTCATTTTTGACAAAGGTGTGAAGAACATAAACTGAGAAAAAGGCATTCAATAAGTGGTGCTGGGAAAAACTAGATATTCATATGCAGAAGAATGAAACTTGACTCGTATCTCTTACCATACACAAAAATCAAATCAAAATTGAACAAAGGCTTAAATCTAAGTTTCAAAATGAAGCTATTACAAGAAAACATTGGAGAAACTCTCCAGAACATTGGTCAAGGCAAAAATTTGAGTAATACTCCACAAGCACAGATGATCAAATAAAAAAATGGACAAATGGAATCACATCAAGTTAAAAGCTTCTGCACAACAAAGGATACAATCAACAAAGAGAAAAGACAATCCACAGAATGAGAGAAATTTTCCAAACTACCCATCTGACAAAGTATTAACACAAAAGTAGAGAAGCAGAAAAAGTCTATAGAAGAACATCTAATAATCTGATTTTAAAAATGGGCAAAAGATTTAAAGAGGCATTTCTCAAAAGAAGACATACAAATGGCAAAGAGGCATATGGAAATGGGCTCAACATCACTGATCATCAGAAATGCAACAAGGAGATATTATCTCACTCCAGTTAAAGTGGCTTTTATCCAAAAGGCAGGCAATAACAAATGCTGGCAAGGATGTGGAGAAAAAGGAACACTCCTATACTGTTGATGGGAGATTAAATTAGTACAACCACTATGGAGAGCACTTTGGAGGTTCCTCAACAAACTAAAAATTGAGCTACTATATGCTCTAGCAATCCCACTGCTGGGTATATGCCCCAAAGGAAGGATATCAGTATATAGAAGAGATATATGCACTCCCATGTTTGTTGCAGCACTGTTCACAAGAACTAAGATTTGAAAGCAACTAAGTGTCCATCAACAGATGAATGGATAAAGAAAATGTGGAATGGATACATAATGGAGTACTATGTAGCCATAAAAAGAATGAGAGTCTGTCATTTGCAACAACATGGATGGAACTGGAGGTCATTACATTAAGTGAAACAAGGGAGACACACAAAGACAAATTTTCCATGTTCTCACTTATTTGTGGGAGCTAAAAATAAAAACAATTGAACCTATGGACATAGACAATAGAAGGATGGTTGCCAGAGTCTGGGAAGGGTAGTGGGTGCTGGGGGAAAATAGGGATGGTTAATGGAAACAAAATAAAAACAGAACAAATAAATATGACCTAGTGTTTGATAACACAACAGGGTGACTATAGTCAATAATAATTTAATTATACATGTCAAATTAACTAATAAGTAATAGAAGGAATAAAATTGGATCGTTAGTAACACAAAAAATAAATGTTTGAGGTGGTGGATATTCCATTTTCCATGATGTGATTATTATGCATTGCTCGTACACCTACTGTGACCAACAAAAATTAAAAATAAAAATAAAAAGTGTGGGAAGGAGGAGATGATTGTGGGTTATGACATTTAAACTTATCAGCTATTTATATTTGCATCATTTTTTCTATTTTTTAAACTTAATTTAATTTAATTTTAGGTTCAGGGGTACATGTGATTTTTTTTTTACTTGAAAAAATGTTATTTTATTTGTACAGTGAAAAACTTGTACATAGAAACTTATAATACAGTTCTGTAAAATCGAAAGAACTGTCAGGGAAAAGGGAGGGTGTTACCTTTTTTTGATTGCTTATTAAGGAAGTTAGAGAAATAAAAACATAGTAAAAAAGTTTAAAACATTAAAGAGCATTTTTCAGGTATAAATTTTATAAATACAAAACAAATTCACAAATTACTTTCAATACTGAATAAATATCTAGTTAATAAACTCAGACTTAATACCTCCAGCCAGCACTGGTACAGCACTTCAAGGATATAAGATTGGATTCATTCATGTGTAGTGTTGAAAGAATCTACTCATTAAACAATGAAGACATAAACAAATTTTTCTAAACTGTGCTGTAGCAGAAGAATCATCCATGTAGATAACTCTCCCTTAATACCACAACTTTAAAAAAAATAATCAATAACAAAATAAATCACAGGTGAAAAAATATTTTCCAAGATCTCTGGACACATGAATGATCTCAAAAATGTACAAAAACCTCTGTAAACCAGTACTGTATCCAATATATCTATTAAACTTATTAGATACTGAACAAAACTGTAGCAAAGGACATCATCTTTCCTACATTCTCCTGAGTGCTTAATATTAAAATTGAGAATATAGTGCAGGCCACACTTTCATGTGGTCAATCAGTTGTTATTGCTTTATAACATATATGTCTGCTTTAGAGAATGATTTAATGTTCCATTTTCATGAACAATTTGTTTTTCCTCATATACATCCTTTCAAAGGACAAAGTTAGATTCGTGACTTTTTCGTAGCCGGTGGTGTGCTAACTTGGTCCACATTACTGGGTGTGACATGGAGTCCAAGCTTTTGAGCTTGAATATGAAAAAATGCTTGAAGCCTAGTTCCAGCTTTTGCTTCACTTGTGTTACGAGGGTTGTATTCAAAGCAGCTCGAAAACATTAATTCAACATCAATAAAATTATATTTAAGGCAATGAGTTTTTGATGATGTCATAGTAGTTTGGAACCTGGATTTTAGAAACAAGTTTCAAAAAAGGCCAGCTGTCATCATGTCGTACCAATTCTACAACAAGTTGTTCAAAAGCAGACAACTCATGAACTCCTCCCTGTCAGCCAGAACTCCTTTGACTCAGTGTCACAGGAGATGACTCTGGAGATTGTCTTTTTCTGCATCTTCTTTTGGATTCACTCTCTTGGAGAGAAAGTTGTGAAGCAACATTTAAAGATCTTGAGTGTTCACTTGACTTTGTGGCAATGACTCTGAAATTAGGGAAGCTGAGGCTATTTTCTGGTGTATCATTAGCACTTTTCCTGCCTCTGCATTTGTTTTTTTTTCCATTTATTTATTTTATTGCATTTTAGGTTTTGGGGTACATGTGAAGAACATGCAAGACTGCTGCATAGGTACACACGTGGCAGTGTGATTTGCTGCCTTCCTCCCCATCACCTACAT
>NW_016107607.1:1557831-1563968 GCF_001604975.1 Cebus imitator
GTTGAATATTGGCCCCCACTCTCTTCTGGCTTGTAGGGTTTCTGCTGAGAGATCTGCTGTGAGTCTGATGGGCTTCCCTTTGTGGGTAACCCTATCTTTCTCTCTGGCTGCCCTTAGTATTTTCTCCTTCATTTCAACCCTGGTGAATCTGACGATTATGTGCCATGGGGTTGCTCTTCTTGAGGAATGTCTTTGTGGTGTTCTCTGTATTTCCTGGACTTGAATATTGGCCTGCCTTGCTAGGTTGGGGAAGTTTTCCTGGATAATATCCTGAAGAGTATTTTCCAGCTTGGATTCATTCTCTTCGTCGCATTCAGGTACAGCTATCAAACATAGCTTAGGTCTTTTCACATAGTCCCACATTTCTGGGAGACTTTGTTCATTCCTTTTTACCCTTTTTTCTCTATTCTTGCCTTCCCGTTTTATTTCATTGAGTTGATCTTTGACCTCTGATATCCTTTCTTCTGCTTGGTCAATTCAGCTGTTGAAACTTGCGCATGCTTCACGAAGTTCTCATGTTGTGTTTTTCAGCTCCATCAATTCACTTATATTCCTTTCTATTTTGTTCATTATCATTAGCATTTCGTCCAATCTTTTTTCAAGGTTCTTAGTTTCTTTGCATTGGTTTAGAACATATTCTTTTAGTTCACAGAAGTTTCTTACTACACACCTTCTGAAGTCTGATTCTGTCATTTCATCACTCGTTCTCCATCCAACCTTGTTCCCTTGCTGATGAGGAGTTGTGATCCCTTGTAGGAGGAGAGGTGTTCTGGTTTCGGGTGTTTTCATCCTTTTTGCGCTGGTTTCTTCCCATCTTTATGGATTTATCCACCTGTCGTCTTTGTAATTGCTGGCTTTCAGATTGAGTCTCTGAGTGGACGTCTAGTTTGTTGATGATGAGGTTATTTCGTTTCTTAGCTTTCCTTCTAACAGTCTGGCCCCTCTGCTGTAGGTCTGCTGAGGTTCACTCCAGGCCCTGCTTGCCTGGGGTTCACCTGCAGCAGCTGCAGAACAGTAAGGGTTGTTACAAGTTTTCTTCTTCTGCTATCTTTGTCCCTGAAAGATACCCGCCAAGTGTCAATCTGTTCTCTCCTTTATGAGGTGGCTCTTTGGATATACAGGGGTCAGGGAGCTGCTTGAGGAGACGGTCTCTTTTTTATAGGAGCTCAAGTGCTGAGCTGTGAGCTCCATTGTTCATTCAGAGTTGCTGGGCAGGTACGTTTAGGTCTGCTGCCGCAGAACTCATAAACCGCTTTTTGTTCCCAGGTGCTCTGCCCCAGGGATTTAGGGCTTTATTTATGAGTTTCCTTTGTGCTGCTGCCTTCTTTTGTTTTCCTTCAGAGCTTCCCTGCCCAGCAAGGAGGCAGCCTAGTCACTGTCTGCCTGTAGAGGCTTTGCTGAGCTGCTGTGGGCTCCACCCAGCTGCTGATTGAACTTCCCTGCAGTCCTGTTTATATGGGTGTAGTTATAACTGCATCGGTAATGGTGGCCCACCTCTGTATTGGTGGGCTCTCTCTGTAATGACGGGTTGCCTCAGCAACGGCGGGCTGCCTCAGCAATGGCGGGTTGCCTTGGCAACGTCAGGCTAAGTTAGCATTGGTTGACTACCTCCGTAGTGGCGGGCTGCCTCGGTAATGGCGGACGCCCCTCCCCCACAGAGCTGAACCATCCCGGATTCAGCTGTGCTTGCTGTGAAACTCTCAATCCAGAGAGTTTCTGATTGCTGTTCTTTTGTGGGGGGTGGGACCAGCTGAGGCTGATCGCCTGGCTCCCTGCCTCAGAGCCTTTTGTTTTTAAGTTGGTGTTCCATTCGCCTGTTGAAGAGGTGCCGGGATCTGTGTGCTTTCCCATGCAGCAACTCACTGCACTGGCTTAAACAGCGGCACTGAGATTCATGGGGCTTTTTTTGCCCTGGAATCTACTGTCCTGGTTCCCTGTTCAGTCCCCTTTTTAAACAGATGAATGGGCTACTTCCTGTTTCTCCAATCGCCAGCCAAAAGGGCACCGTGCTGGCGACCCATGGGGCTCCTCTGCCTGGGAATTTCCTAGTCTGTGGGCAATAAAAATGTGGCGTCCACTCACCCTCTGCTCTTTCACTGGGAGCTGCAATCCTGAGCTGTTCCTAAACGGCCATCTTGACGAGGCTCCTCTGCGTTTTCTACAAGGACTAAGTAATTTCACAAATACATCTCCTTGCAGTGGGCTATGACTGTGACAAATAGAATGACTGGCAATACTTACAGATTTCGTTTCTGTAGGAGGAGCAGAGTTTATCTTTCTTAGGCTTCTACCAGTTTTAGAAGAAACAGTTGTTTTGGGTGTACTCTGCTGACTCCTTGAAGGGTATCTTCCAGGTTCTTGTCATTGGCCACGACTAGAGAAAGAAGAGCTAATTCTCCCACTTGTTTTAACTGGCAATCTAACTTGTGGTCTTCCTCGTTTGAGTAGGCTGATCTCTTCCTCTTCTTGAGGGTCATCTTCATCTTGTTCTATCTCATACTCTTCCTCCTCACTTTGACCCTCTTCTTCATCACCATCAACTTCATCATCCTCACCTCCCATACTGTCTTCCACGTCTTCATCACTTTCCCAGGATGGTCTCTGTCTAGAGGAGAGTCTTCTAGAATGTCGCTTTGGTTGACATTCTGGACAACTCCAATCTCCTTGAGGCACAGTCTTGGGCTTTGGTCAAACACAGCAGGTATGATGACCCCTATCACAGCTATCACAAAGAACCATGTTTTCAGCATCGCAAAAGAATGTTTGTTATGGGTTTGATGCATACTGTGTATGAGCATCTTAATGAATTTTTGCATCCTGAAGAGAAGTTTTTATTTTTAAATGTTTTGGAGAAAGGCTTGAAGTAAAAAACATATTGAGAAGAGAAAGATTCAGAAGAGCCTGAAAGAGAGGAGGGTCAACTTTGCCAGACCAAATAGGAGAGCATGTGCTGCTTTTTTAAGATTACAGAAAGTGGATTTGCAAATGAAGGCATTTCTAAAGAGGCAAAAAGAAACAAATGAACTTATAATGAAAAAAAAGCAGGACTCCCCTAATTCCCTCACCCAGAAAAAAATACCCCAAAGGGTTCTCAGATGCAGTTCTTTCAGACTTGTATACTTGCTTGCATGTAAAGAATTTTACAAATTTGTTGAAGACACATTTTGTGTGTGTGTGTGTGTGTGTGTGTGTGTGTGTGTGTGTGTGTATTTGTATATTTCATTTGGGCAAGGCTGAAAGTAAGATCCAAGTAGAAAGCAAGGGACTGAAGAATGATGTACAAAAGAAGGCTGTTAGGTAGAGCCTCCATTTTACCTCACTCTTGTGTCAGCAGGTCATTGTTAATGTTTTACCAAACTTTTGGACATTGGAGAGGGAGTCTCCAAGCTGATGCGATGACTCACCACGTTTTTACTTTAGCTTGCCACAAGACTGAGGGGGCTGTTATCTAAATAGAAGGAGAAAACAAGCACAAATTTCCAAAGGTGAAGACCAATAAGAAATATCTCTGGTGGATAATACTTGAGAATTACCATATTTGCCTTTAGCACCAGGGTTTTTAACAGACAATCTATACATCTGACAAAACACTAGTATCCAGAATCCACAACAAACTCAAACAAATCAAGAAAAAACAAACAATCCCATCAAAAATGGGTTAGTGACATAAATAGACAATTCTCAAAAGAAGATATACAAATGGCCAACAAACATGAAAAATAAAATACTCAAAATCACTAATGATCAGGGAAATGCAACTCAAAACCTCAATGCAATACCACCTGACTCCTGCAAGAATGGCCATAATAAAAAAATGAAAAAACACTAAATGTTGGCATGGATGTGGTAAACAGGGAACACTTCTACACTGATGGTGGGAATGTACACTAGTACAGCCACTATGGAAAACAACGTGGAGATTTCTTAAAGAACTAAAAGTAGAACTACCACTTGATCCAGCAATCCCACTACTGGGTATCCACACAGAAGAAGAGAAGTTATTATTCAAAAAAGATACTTGCACATGCATGTTTGCAGCAGCACAATTCACAATTGCAAGATTGTGGAACCAACCCAAGTGCTAATTAATAAACAAGTGGATGATGAAATTGTGGTATATATAACACGATGGAATACTACTCAGCCATAAAAAGGAATGAATTAATGGCATTCGCATCAACCTGGATGAAACTGGAGTCTGTTATCCTAAGTGAAGTAACTCAGGAATGGAAAACCAAATATCGTATGTTCTCACTGATATGTGGGAGCTAAGCTATGAAAATGAAAATGCACAAGGATGATACAATGGACTTTGAAGGCTTGAGGGAAAGGGTGGGAGGGGGGCAAGGGATAAAAGACTACAAATATGGCGCAGTGTATACTCTTTGGGTGATGGGTGCACCAAAATCTCACAAATCACCACTAAAGATCTTACTCATGTAACCAAAGACTACCTGTACCTCAATAGCCTATATAAAAAAAGTTCTTTATAAGCCAAAAGATAAAAATAAACTGCAAAGTGTGAGAAAAGCAAACAGACACAAATATAAAAGAAATGCAAGACACAAAAAGAAGAAAGCACCTCAACATGTATACTTTACAAAAGAAATCCCCCAAAGGGTCTAGAAAATGGCAGGTATCATTTAAAAGGATAGCACATAAAGCCCACCACTCTTGGGTAGGGTGTGGTTCGAGTGTACTGCATTTGTGCCTGAAGTGGATTAGGAGGACTTGGAACAGTATGTCAGTTAGTATCACTATGTTACCCACACCAAGCAAATGGGGAGCATATGGGTCTCCTAGCATGTTGTGTAACAATTATGCCCTCTCGCATTTCCTCCTGAGTTTCATTCCTCTAAGGATTTTCCTTTCCTGCACTTTTCAGATATCATTCCTCCTCACAGTCCCCCACGAGATTCCACCAGATAAGTTAGATCTGATTTATGTGAATAAATTAAGAATATTTCTCTAATGACCAATGATTATGAGCTTTTTTTCATATGTTTGTTGGCTGCATAAAAGTCTTCTTTTGAAAAGTGTCTGTTCATATCCTTTGCCCACTTTTTGATGGGGTTGTTTTCTCTTGTAAATTTAAGTTCTCCGTAGATTCTGTGCCCACCAATGATAGACTGGATAAAGAAAATGTGGCACATATACACCATGGACTACTATGTAGCCATGAAAAAGGATGAGTTCATGTCCTTCGCAGGGACATGGATGAAACTGGAAACCATCATTCTCAGCAAACTGACACACGAACAGAAAACCAAACACATGTTCTCACTAATAAGTGGGTGTTGAACAATGAGAACACACGGGCACAGGGAGGGGAACATCACACACTGGGGTCTGGGTGGTGGGGGGCTAGGGGAGGAATCGCAAGGGGTGGGGGAATTGAGGAGGGGTAGCATTAGGAGAAATACCTAAAGTAGATAATGGGGCAATGGATGCAGCAAAGCACCACCATGACACGTGTATACCTATGTAACAAAACTGCACAATTTGCACATGTACCCCAGAACTTAAAGTATAATAAAAAATAAAATAAAAGAAAAGAATATTTGTATGTTTCTGCTGCCCATGTCTGCCAGTGAGAGGCAAAAAGTGCAAATAGCAGGCTTTCCCTAATGTGTCTGTGGGGTGTCCCTTTTGGCTGTCTCTCTATTGCAGATAAGAAAAATGCAGCGTTTTTCCTATTCTCACACACTCACTCAACACAGCACAGAACACTTCTGTGACCAGATGTGCAGTTGGGTTCAGGTGGGTGTTTCCCCACATACCAAGGAATTATCTAGTGAATACTGAACGGTTGTCTCATAATTTATCTCAATTCTGTCCCTATCTACCTAGAAGTAGCATCAGATCCCACAGGTTAAGGGTTCAGTTTCACAAGATTGTCCCCTATTCAGGTGACAATTACAAGTAATATGTTGACACCTATACTATTGACTTACTGGGTATAAACCAAAGTTCCTGTGACAGTCTTCTCAAGTTTGATAATTTGCTAAAGTGGCTCACAGAACTCAGGAAAATGCTTTATTCACGTTTACCTCTTTATTATAAAGGATACAGATGATCAGTCAAATGGAAGAGATACGTAGGGCAAGGTATGGGGCAAGGTTGTGGAGCTTCTATGC
>NW_016107607.1:1566003-1574562 GCF_001604975.1 Cebus imitator
AAAAAAAAAAAAAAAAGATAAGAAGTCTGTCCCTCTGCCAAAAATATTAAGAACGAATAAAAAGAGAGTCTATCACATTGAGTCGTCCCAGTTGTACTTTAAATCACAAAGCCCAAGAGTGCCAAGTCTGCCCTGAGGAGGGCCTCTTGATCTGACCCAGACAGTAGAGTGCACTGTTGCTTGAAGATTAAGGAACAAGTAGATACTTGTGAGAAAGTCTTTTTAAGTTTTTAGGACCTATAGAGGTTCACCTTGCCCAATCCAAGGAGGTGCTGTTGGGGTACATGTGAAGGTTTGTTACATAGGTAAAGTTACATAGTGGAGGTTTGTTGTACAGGTTATTTCATCACCCAGGAATCAAGCCCAGACCCAGTAGTTTCCTTTTCTGTTCCTCTCCCTCCTCCGACTCTCTTCTCCCAAGTAGACCCCAGTGTCTCTGTCTCATGTTTCCTTCTTTGTGTTCATAAGTCTCATCATTTAGCTCCCACTTATAAATAAGAACATGTGGTATTTTGTTTTCTATTCCTGCATTTGTTTGCTAGGGATAATAGCCTCCAGCTCCATCCATGTTGCCATGAAAGACATGATCTTGCTCTTTTTATGGCTGCATAGTATCCATGGTGTATACATACCACATATTCTTTATCCAATCTGTCATTGATGGGCATTTAGGTTGATTCCATGACTTTGCTATTGTGAACAGAGCTGCAAGTGAACATTCAAATGCATGTGTATTTATAGTAGAATAATTTATATTACTCTAGGTATATATCTATAATGGGATTGCTGGGTCAAGGAGATACTCTTAAACAAAAGAAGAAAACAAACATTTTTAAAACAAACAAACAAAAAAAGGATCGATTTCAGGGTATACATGTGAAGGCCGTAGCTCCTTTGGGTGATGTCAGAACATGTAACAGAAAGCTTTATGACTTCAGTTTTTCTCACAGTGAGGTCTGGCTAGTCTCTCAAGAGTACTGACTCCAGTTTAAGGGGGAAGGCAGATCATGAAAGAGGTCAACCAAGAGGCTAGCAAAAGTAAAGACACAGAAGGGTTTCTGAAAAGATCAGATCCCTATTAGAGATTCTATTGGTTAGGCTTAATGTCCAGGTCAATAGTGGGCCCAGAATAGGCAGCCATAGGTGAGGAAGTTTCTTAACTTTTCTGATCTGTTCTGAATACTTGCTTTTGTAAAGCCAAAGTATTTATCTTTTATCAAAAGATAATAATAGTTTCTTTTCATCCCCCAAAAGAAAACAAGTAATTGAAAAACAACAATAACAACAATAAAACCTGTACACCACTAAAAACTCACTAAAATGGGGGCTACCACATTGAAATTTACCAAAGATATTTTTATTTTCTGATGATGTTTTTGTTTGTTTGTCTCTTGTGGCAAGCTTACCAATAGTTTATTTTTTGTAGTACAATATTTTTATTGAGGGCTTTTTTCCTCCCAAGGAAAACACTGGGACTCCTGCACTTCTCCCTAAAGGAAGTAAACTAAATAAATGACAGAAAGAAAAGCCAAGGAGAAACCAGGGGCTTATGTACATATCATTAAATAAATCTTATAATTTATATACTCTGAGTTGTATATTGAAAGGCCAATTTTTATAGACATTTCTTGGAGTAGGAATGAGAGCACTTAGAGACTGGACATTTGGTAATCTCTCACAGAGGGGAAGATCAGGTTATATGCATTAAGGATCAGCTGATCTTTTAGAAATCATGAAGAAAAGCTGATGAGAGTCCCAAGTAAAGGTTCATCTGTGAGTAAAAAATTTGATTGTCATTTCTCATTTTAGGATAACATGGAAGCTTTAAGGAGCAGCTGTTGTGTTGCTTTGGGTAACAATCCATGTTTGATATTTTCTAGCCAAGTTCAGACCAGATGAACTTCAGGACAATTGGCCCATTAATCAGCAGGATGCCTCAGTATTATTTGATGTCATTCAGCTCTCTACTTTCACACAAAACCCTATTATTAGATTATTTCTATCAGAGACCTACAGGCACAAAGCCAGCTATAGCCAACCTAAATATCTGCATTATTGCAAGAGGCTATTCTGTAAAGGATATGTCAGTGAGAACTAAAACTGGCTGAGGTATGGGGAGATGAAAGTGGAAATGCAGGTAACTGGTACAGTCTTAGCTGCAGCAACTAGTTCTACTGCCATTGCCCTAGCTTATGAATGATCTTGCCTACATGCAATTCTCTGAAAGATTACTTTGAAGGCCCCCACTTGGTGGAAGTCCCAAGAACAGCCTTGAAACCCAGGCACTCAGATATGGGTAAAAAGCATTCCTCTGAAGACAAAATGTTATGTTAGTTCACAGGACTTGACTTTCAGATAAGTTGTTTACAGATCTAGATGGAAGCCTCATTTTATATTTTCCTTTTTCTGGCCTCATAAGAAATACTTCAAAGACCTTCACTAGCCTTGACCACTGCTAATTCTGAATTTTAAGGTCACAGGGCACTCTTGGCAAAAGATGAGAAGAAGGAGGCTGAAAGATTTAGGAGTCCTTCAAATTTTGCTTCATTCCAGTGATAGATAATATCAGAGATCCTTTGAAAAGGCTTTGAGTGGGACCCTTTGAAAAGGCTTTGACTGATTGAAGTGCCATTTTTTTAGTTCCAGGTGATTACATAGGAGCAGTGGGAAGTTTTAGAGAAGTCATCTTATGAATGTGTAAGCAAGACTCTCTGATATTCTATATATCTTCTTCCCTAAGGAGGGCATCTATACCCCTGGATTACCACAGACCTTACTCATTTGTCCACTGGATTTAAAGAGAAATAATAAAATAGCTTAGCATATACCTAGCCTCTAAAAAGAACTCAAAGATTCCTCTCTCCCTCCACAAGAAAAAAGTATGAAGGGCCAGAAGTAAGGCAGTATAACATGGGGTGCTAAAAGTAAGGGCTCCTATGCAAATGGTAACCAAAAGGGAGGAGGGGTTGCTGTACTATTATCAGACAAAATAGACTTTAATAAAAAAGTGTTACAAAACACAAAGAAGAGCCTTCTTCTTTGCCCTTTTCTTCACCTTCTTCTTTGCCCTTTTAAAGCTAAAAGTGTAATTCACCAAGAAGATATAGCAATTATAAATATTTATGCACCAAACCCCAGAGCTTCTAAATATATAAAACAAACTTTGATAGAATTGAAGGGATAAATAGACAATACCAAAATAGGAGTAGAAAATGTCAATACCTCACTGTTTAAACAATGGAAAGAACAAACAGAAGATCAATAGGAACAAAGGACTTAATAACACTATAGACCAATTGGAACTAACAGACAACACAGAACACTTTATCCAACAACAGCAGAGTGTACATTCTTCTCTAGTGTACATGGAACATTCTCCACAATAGACCACATGTTAGGCTGTAAAATAAGTCTTAACAAATTCAAAAAGATGGAAATTATAAAAGTATCTCTTCTGATCACAATGTAATGAAGATAGAAATCAACAGCAGTAGAAAAAAAGTCCACAAATACGTGGAATTAAACAAACCACTCAAACAACCAAGGAGTCAAATAAGTCATAAGGGAAATTAGAAAAGATCTTGAGACAAAACAAGGTTTTTTTTCTGTTTTAAAGCAAAAACACAAATACAAAATCTGTATGCTGCATGAGACACAGCAAAAGTTGAAGTTTATAGAAAGAGGCAGAAATCAAATCAACAACTTAGCTTTATAGCTCAAGAAATTAGAAAAAAAAATGAACTGAACTGAAAGCTAGTGGAAGAAAAATAATAATTAGAAGAGAGATAAATAAAATGGAGAATAGAAAATGTGAAGAAATCAACAAGTTTTTTTTTTTTTTTTTTTTTTTAAAAAAAGATTAACAGAATCAACAAACTGTTAGCTAGGTTAACGAAGAAAAAGAGAAAGAAGACTCAAATAACTAAAATCAGAAAGGAAAGAGGCAACATTATAGCTAATGCCACAGAAATACAAAGAGATTTTAAGAGAATACTATGGATGATTGTACACCAACAAATCGAATGACCTAGAAGAAATGGATAAAGTTCTAGAAATACGCAGCTTAACATAACTGAATCATGAAGAAAGAGAAAAACCGAATAGACCAACAACAAGTAAGGAGATTAAATTAATAATTAAAAATCTCCCAACAAATAAAAATCCCGAATCAGATGGCTTCACTGGATAATTCTATCAAATATTTAAAGAGGAATTAGTGCCAATATTCCTGAAACTCCTTTCAAAAATTGAAGAGGAAGAAACATTTCCAAATTCATTTTATAAGTTCAGCATTACACTGATATAAAAGCCACACAGACACTACAAGGAAAAAAAATTTACAGCTAAATATCTCTGACGAATATTTATACAAGAATTCTCAGCAAAATACCAGTGAACAGAATTCAACAGAACATTAAAAGAATTATACATTATGACCAAGTGAAATTTATTCCTGGAATGTAAGAATGAGTCAATAAAATTAATCAATGTAATACACTGCATTAGCATTATGAAGAAAAAACCCACATGATCTTCTCAATTGAGATTATGGAAAAAGTATTTGACAAGATGAAATAACCTTTCATGATAAAAAACACTCAGCAAACTAGGAATGAAAGAAAATGCCTCAACAAAATAAAGGCCACATAGGAAAAGCCCACATTAAGGTCATACTCATTGATATGATCAAAACTTTTTCTTTAATATCAGGTACAAGACAATGAGACCTACTCTTACCACTATTATCCAACATAGTTTTAGAAATTCTAGCCAGAGTAATTACGTGATAAAAAAGTTGACAAAAAAAAATCCAAATTGAAAAGGAAGAAGTGCAATTATTCTTCTTCACAGAAAACATGATCTTATATGTAGAAAACCCTAAATACTCCACAAAGAACTGTTAAAACTAGTAAAGGGATTCTACAGAATTTTAGGATACAAAATCAACAAGCAAAAATAAGTTGTATATCTACACACTAACAATGAACAATCTGAAAAGGAAATTAAGAAACAATTTCATTTACAACAGCACCAAAACAAGCAAAATACGTAGGAATAAACCTAACCAAGGAGATGCAAGCCTTTTACACTGAAAATTGCAAAATATTGCTTAAAGAAATTAAGACATAAATAAATGGAAAGATATCCTCTGTTCATGGATAGAAGACTTAATATTGTTAATATATTCATACTACTCAATGCAATCTACAGATTCAATACAATCCCTATCAAAATCCCAATGGGATATTTTGCAGAAATAGAAAAATCCATCCTAAAAATCACACTGAATCTCGAGAAAGCCTGAAGAGCCAAAACAGTTTTGAAAAAGAAGAACAAAGTTAAAAGATTCACACTTCCTGAATTCAAAACATATTACAAAAATAAAGTAATCAAAACGGTGTGGTACTGGCATAAAGACAGGCATATAGACCAATGGAATGGAATAGAGAGACCAGAAATAAACTCTCATGTATATGGTGAAATAATCCTCAAGGATGCAAAAGACATTCCCCTCAAGTGTGGGAAGGGATAGCCTCCAAAAAATGGTGCTAGGGTATTCACATGTAAAAGAGTAGAGTGGGAACCTTATCTTACACCATATTTGTGTTTTATGTTTAGGACTTTAATCCACTTTGAGCCAAATTTTGTATATTTGTCAATAAGAAAATTGACTCAAAGTGGATTAAAGTCCTAAACAATAAAACCCAATACTGTAAAACACTTAGAATAAAACATGGGAGAAAAATTTAATGGTACTAGGCTTGGAAATAATTTTTTTGGATATGAGACCAAAAGCACAGGTAAAAAAAACAAAAATAGAAAAATGAGACTGAATCAAATTGAAAAACCTTTTTCATTAAAGATCACAATTAACAGTATGAAAAGGCAATCTATGGACTGGAAGAATATATTTGCAAATCATATACCTGATAAAGAGTAATATCCAAAATATAAAGGACTTGTACAATTCAATAACAAAAAACTAAATCACAAGATTAAAAGATGGGTGAAAGACTTAAATAGACATTTCTCCAAAGATGATATACAACTGTCCAAGGAGCATATGAAAAGATGCTCGATGTCACCAATCATGAGAGGAATGCATATCAAAACACAATGATATCACCCCACTCCTATTGGGATGGCTACTATTAAAAAGAAAAACAGTAAATAACCTGCGTTGGCAAAATTGTGGATAATTGAGACCTTTCTGCACTGTGGTTAGGATTATAAATGGTGCAACTATTATGGGAAAGGGCATGAAGCCTCCCCCCAAAATTAAAAACAGATCTACAATGTAAATCAACAATCCCATTTCTAAGTATATATCTAAAGAAACGGAAAGCAGTGTCTCAAATAGATATTTGCACACTCTTGTTCACAGCAGCACTATTTTCACAATAACCGAGAGCTAGAAGCAACCAAATTCCCATAGACACATGAATGGATAAACAAAATTAATGGACAAAGAAAATATAAATGTATTACATATTTTTACTTGTAAAATTTGTATATATATATATATATTTATATTTATATATACATTATATATTTGTGTATACACATACCACACAATGGAAATCATATGGCCTTAAAAAAGAAAAAAAATCCTATCATATCCCACAATACCAAGGAATTTTGAGGACATTATGCTAAGTAAAATAAGCCAATCACATAAAGAATAATACCGCATGATTTCACATATATGAGGTATCTAAAGTATTTAAACACTTAGAAACAGAAAGTACAATGGGGGTGGAATTGGGGAAAGGATAGAAGGGCAATTGCTGTTTAATAGACATAGAGTTTCAGATTTGCAAAATGGAGCTCTGTTTCACAATAACGTGAATATACTTATGACTACTAAACTATACTTAAAAATGCTTATGGTGGTAAATTGTATGTCATGTACTTTTACCAAAATTTTTAAAAGTTAAGAAATAAAAATAAGTGTTCTGTGGCATGAAATGGACACTAGTGTCAGTATTTTTATGAGCTGAGAGGTCTAGGATAAGTTTGTTTTTGTAAATATGTTTTGGTTTTCCCAGTCATAAAAAGGATTTGATAAAATACTACCTGTTACTCAGGCTTGTGTCAGGATCAAACAAGATAATGTATGTAAAAGTACTTACTACAGCACTTACTAGATAGTAAATGATTAACCTCTTCGCTATGATTGCTAGCTAAGGCAACTTTAGGCTACAATTCCAGAATAATGGCTTTCATGGGATGATGGAAACAAATAAAGCTGGAATCCTGATAACAAACGCCTTTTTCCTTTCTTCTCTCATGGACCTCAGGTGGGTCAGACAAGTGGCCTGATGAAGGTGTACAGACAGAATGTTTCTGATTGTCTACCTATCTCCCCTAAGCCAGCCAGTTACATTCCTTGTTGACCAAAACTTTGTGTATTTAACCCACTAAATTAACCAGATTAAAAAATAAAATATATTTAGAGTATATCTGTGATTTCTAGAAGGATCTCAGAGCTTCCTCTCATAACCTCACATGATAGGAGTACTCCTGGGGGTCAGAAGAGACAGAGTAGTATGATGTGATGCTGAAGGGCAAGTTAAAATGGACAGAACTTCTATGACAGTTCTGATTATCTATGAAATCTTAAGCAGGATTTTGACCCATCTCTACCAGTTTCCTCAGCTATTAAATTAGGGATACAAACGTGTAAAATCCTTACTAGATTGCTGTGTGAATCAAATGAGATAAACGATGTAAACTGACCTGTCATAATGCCTGGCACACAGTAAGCATTTAATAAAATGTAGTTAATGTTAACCAAGGTGATCCTTGGGCCACAGTTCTGGAGAGAACTAATGTGATGTAGGAAGCCATTAAATAAACCTCCATGTCCTTGTGGCAAGAAGGACATTCTCCCCACATTATAGCCTCTCCATTGCTTCTTTGATTCCTCTTATGCGTCTACAGTGTTTGGAGTGGGGAGTTGGGAGGATATTCCCAGTGTTTATAGGACTAGGGAGGGTACTAGGACTACCTCTGCTCTAGATACAGGGACAAATATTCTTTCTCTCCCTGAGTTGTTATTTTGTTCTTCGTTCCTTTCTTTTGGAGTGCTAATTTCTAGAAGAAAGAAAAGGTCTTTTGCCTAGCTCAAAGAAGCTAAGGAAGTTGCTAAGCCTATACTTAGCATCATGAGCCTTAGACCTTCATGTGGCCGTAGGAGGATGACATCCTTAGGAAATTTCCATTTCTGCCCCTTATGTCACTTTCCCTCTTGCTTACTGTTTTCCTATCACATTAGCCTGGTTTTTGAAAATACATAACAGCTTTATTGAGATGTATTTTACAAATTGTACAATTCACTGAATAAAGTAGTTTTTAGTATGACCACAGAGTTGTGCAATCATCACCATTTTCTAGTTTTAGAATACTTTTATTGCCCTGAAAGAAACTGTGAATATTCTTTTTAATTTTTACTTTATTTTTTATTCTTTCATGATGTCCTCTGGTGTTGAAACTGATTTTATTTTTTTTAATTTTTTTCACGATGTTTTAAATTTCTTTTTCTTTTTTTCTTTTTTT
>NW_016107607.1:1574617-1604710 GCF_001604975.1 Cebus imitator
TGATGTATAAATGTTAAGCAATCTCTCCTGTGGGAGACCAGAATATACCACCCCCAAATATGCCTCTTTAGCATAAGGATTGTCTTGAGCTGAAGGCAATTGAGAAAAAGCAGATGCAGGAAAGCTCTCTGTCCTCCCTCTTTCTGTCTAAAAACAGAACATATCTTTACAAAGACAAAAGATACACCACCTGTCCTTTCCACCAGGGAGAACAAAGGCTAACCACTGAAGAAAATTTTAGATTCTCACAAGCCTTGAGATGGCAACACAGAAATCTACATTAACAAGGTTTACTAACAAGTCTTTATCTGCCATTTATTTGCCTTCACGCAAGTTATCACCCCTAGAGAGTCACAGCCCTCCTCCTTTGTCTTATCACTTCTCTAAAAACTTACTGTGGTTTGTTGATGGTGCTACATAAGGTGGACTTGAAAGCTACCTTTCTGAAAATTACTCATTCCCTGGGTATTGTCCATATGTATGTTATATACATATTATATATAACATATATGTAATTATATATTATATAATATATAACCTATATTATATATTACATATTCATATAACTATATAATACATATTATACATATATAATATGTATTCATATAACTATAATATGCATACATTTATGTAAATATAAATACATATTATATACGCATGGTAATAAACTTCCTTTTGCTTTTCTCTTTTTAATCCTTTTATTATAGGGATCTGCTTTAACTGGAATTTATGAAGGTTGAAAAAAAAATGATTCCTCCTTCCCTACACTGTCCAGTCCATTTCCGCTTCCCCCAGGCCCTAACAACCAATAATCTATTTTCTATATCTATAAATTTTCCTGTTCTGGACATTTCATATAAAAGAAATTATATAATTTGTGGCCTTTTGTGTCTAGTTTATTTCACTTAGCATAATGTTTTCAAGGTTCATTCATGTTATAGTATTTATCAGTACTTCCTTCTCTTATGGCTGAATAATATGTCATTGTATGTAATTGACACATGTTAACTATTCATTGGTTAGTGAACATTTGAGCTGTTTCTATTTTTTTGGCCACTGTGAAACTATAAACATTGTGAATATCCATAGCTACCAAGAATATTCATGCTCAAGTTTTTGCCTGAGTACCTGGCTTTGATTTTGGAGTGTGTATAGTTAGAAGTAGAATTGCTAGGTTGCATAGTAACTCTGTGTAACTTTTTTTGAGGAATTGCCAAGCTGTTTTTCACAGCAGCTGCATGATTTTGCACATCTACCAGAAAAGTACAAGGGTTCCAAATTCTCTATTCCTTCCCAACAGTTATTTTCTGTTTTTAAAAATGTTGTTATTATAGCTATCCTAGTGAGTCAAAAGTGATATCTCACATATTTTTAAAATATAATACTGTTTAACTTAAAAACATTTCAGCATTTTAAACGTAGAAAAAAATAACAGAACATTGCAAATCATATTTAAGTACAGAAGGCTGTTAAACTTTCATTGATCCAGTGGCTCTTTACTTTGCTGACAATAAAGTATTCTAGAGTTTGTTTAAAAACAGTTTTAAAACTACCGCACTTTAGTAAAAAACAAACAAATAAAAAACATATACTTATGCCATCTAACCCCCCTTTGTCCACAGCTAAGAATGGCAGCAGAATGCTATGTCACTAAAGACAGAAACAAGACAAACTGAGGCTAAATGGATGCCCATGCAAAGTCAACAGGTGGAGCCTCCAGCACACCCTGAGCTACAGCCCCGCCAAAAGGCATCTTTCCTCACAGCCTCAAGGCCAGACGAAGGGCATGAAGAGTTTGTCAGGGTTTTTTCTTCTTTTTGCAAATTATAGATATATACAGTTGATAACTCAGCATTTCTAGCCAATAACCATAGACTTAATGCCACCTTAAAAATGAAAAATAAAAAATGCCAGAAACATCTTTAAATGCCTTGTCACACCAACCACAAAGTGCACAGAACAGGGAGAACACCAGAGTGCCTTTTCATTTTAAAAATATTTGGAAATATGAATGAGTTTGATACAATTTCAGGATACTCTGGACACCCAGCCACTTCATGTAAACCACTGACAATTTCTAGAGCATTTAGTGAGACTACAATATGATCTGGATCAAATTTTGTAATTAAACTTAATGAGGGCAACAGACACTTCTCAAATAAGAGCTGTGTCAATTACGACACTCCGTCACTCTAAGATATTCACAAGGTGACAGATAAAGTTTTTTAATTCTCCCTCTTACTCCTTCTCTTCTTCCTTCTCTTCTTCCTCTTCTTCCTCCTCATCTTCTTTGTCTTTCTCGTCCACCTTTTTCCAGGCAACTTTAGTGGGACTCTTTGCACCACTAAACTTTCCTTTATATTTATAGTCAGCAACATTGTTCTCATACTTCTCCTTCACCTTTGCTGCCTTAGTGAGGTAAGGCTGCTTTACACTGCCAGTTTAGTTCATCCACATCTCACCCAGCTTTTTTGCCCACATCTCCAATAGAGATGCCAGGATTTCTGGATTTGATCTTGGGGTGGAATTCTGAACAGAACAAGAAGAATCCAGACAGTGAACATTTGAGGGCATTAGAGTCCTTCTTCTTCTTGCCTCTTTCAGCTGCTCCATAAACCTTATTTTCTAATCATAATGTACTTCATCTGCCTTTGCCATTTTATCAAATTTAGATTTTTCTCTTCCAGTCATGGTCTTCCGCCTCTCAGAGCACTTCTTGGAAAATTCTGCAAAATTGACAGGGACCTCTGGGTTCTTCTTCTTACGTTCTTCTCTGTACATCTGTGCAAAGAAGGCATAAGCAGACATCTTGCCCTTTGGTTTCTTGTGGTCACCTTTAGCCATCCAGACTGTATTTTTCCCTAGCCCTTCTCATGTGTTTCTATTTGCATTATCCTAATGACTTATAATTTTGAGCATCCTCTCATGTGCTTATTGACCTTTTACATATATTCTTTGTAGAAATATATACTCAAGCCTTTTGTGTGTTTTAAAATTAGGCTGCATTCTTGTTCTTTATATATTTTAGATACTAGGCCCTTATCAGATACATGATTTGAAAATATTTCCTCCTCATGTGGGTTATCTTTTCACTCTCTTGATGGTGTCCTTTGATGCACAGAAGCTTTTAATTTTGAAGTCCAATTTATCTTTATTTTCCTTTGTTACTTGTGCTTTCGGTGTCATATCTAAAACACATTGCCAGAATCAAGGTCACAATAATTTATACCTATGTATTCTATGAGGTTTATGGTTTTAGCTTCTATATTGAGTTCTTTGATACATTTTAAATTAATTTCTGTATATGGTGTGAGATGAAGTCGAGGTTCAACTTTATTCTTTTGCATATAAATATACAGTTGTCCTTAACCTGCTTTTTGTTCCTTAAACACTTTGATCATTTGTATAACTTGATTATCTTTCCTCTCTTCTTTGTATGGCTGGCTTCTGATTTTTTAGGTCTCATGTGAAATATCACCTCATCAGAGTGTCTAAACTACCCCATCTAATCTAAAGTTGTCCTTATTCCCACCCCGACACTCTATCTTATGACCAAATTTTATTTATGTTTTAAAACTTATCTCTCTATTACATTAATGTTCACTTTTTTATTGGCTTTCTTTCCTATTAACATGTGAGCTCTGCGAGAGCAAGGACCTTGTCTGTACTCTTATCATTGTATCTCCAGTCTCTGACACATAACAGGTGGTCAACAGATTATTATAGAATAAAAGTAGTGGTCCCACAAGTAGTAGTAATACCAATAACAATTACCTCAAAATTATTTTGCTACTTAATGAATGATTTGTTCCCATAGTATAATGATAATTTTTTAAATTTTTTAAACTTTTTCCTTAGGTAGAAGAATTAAGTCCTTGGAAGGGTGAAAATGACCGCCCAAGGTGAAACAGAGAATCTTTGATTTGTGGAACAATTCTCAAAGCATTAATTTAGATTGTGGTATCCCACAAAAGTAAAGGAGAAAGACACAAGAGACACATGGCTTGAAGCTACTCAAGGCCAAATTCAAGGTGCTTGAATCTGCTTCCAGCCTCCCTGTATTTCCTCAAAGTTTGTCTAAAATCAGGAAAGAAAACCAGGTGGTAGCAGAGTTGATGGCTCCTTGCCAAGCACAGCAAGTGTCAGCTACTTAGTCGGCCCTTAGAACTCATTCAAAATGAAAAAGAATTGTTAAGGATACTGGAAATACTTTTTTATTTCTGAGTAAGATTGGTTTCTCTCAGCTCATCCCTAGTTACCACCGGACAGTAGTTGGTCGATACAGCACTTAAAGCTGGAAGGATATGTAACCACTTTGCCCCCACTCCCCACCTCCTTCCTGAGCCACTTCTTCCTGAGCCAGCTTTTGTCCTTGAGAAGCTGTGGTATGTGGGAAACAGGGTGGTTGGGGGAGGACAGACTAATCTTTGTCTCCTTCACAAGTCCTTGTTTCTTTACCTATCCCTTAAGTGTGAGTGTTTCTCGGGGCTGCTCCTGTCCCTGGCCCTTGTATTTGACAAATTCCTTTGTTCCATCATCTAAATTTAAGCCTAGAATTTTCCCCTGAACTCTAGACCCATATAACTATGTTTATCGTACATCTCCATTGAGATGTACAGAGATGCTTTGAACCTAATAGTCAAACTGAACTCAATAATTTACTAACCCTCAGTGTCCACTACCTGGGAGAAAGAATGTGGAGAGGTGGGGACATTGCTATGTACCCGTTTTTATTTTAATGAAGGATATATCTATGGACCGATTTTCTCAAAGTAGAAATTTAGGATTCATAAAATATTTCTCCCTTTCCCTTACACTCTTTTGGACTCTGCCTTCTGTCCTCATCCAGCTTTTCTTCTTTCTCCAGATTCTTTTTTTCCTGAATCTATTACCTAACAGACCTAAGAGCTCTTGGCTTCAGAGAAGTCAATTAACTTTTCTAGGCTTCAGTTTCCTGCTCTGAAAATGGGGGTAATGTTTATTTTATTAGGTTATTGTGAGGATCAACTTTACTATTCAAATTTCAGGAATGTTTACTTATTAAAAGGCAAGTACTGCTTGCAAGGATTAGGCAATGTTTGCCTGTAATTTCCAGCAAATATTCTTCATGACAGCTTCCTGGGCAGATCTTCTAAATAGAAGGCATGTCAGAATCCACCAATGTGCCTATGATTTTCCCAGTGATCAGAATTACATCCCAAGAAGTGGTGAAACAAAGTTGTTTCGCTGTCAATTGCTTTACTCATTACTGCCAAAAAAACATGGTTTATATTGCAGGTCACTAGGCAAATGCCCAAATGTGCTCTGGGGTGGTCTTAAACCAGCACCCAAATACTTAGCCAGAGAACAAAGCTGAGGTTTATAGAGTAGAGATTTTCTTATTGTATGGTCTTTGCTTCCTGCAGCTGTTGCTTTATGGGATTTGCTGGGAAAGCAGTCTAGTTTGTAGCACTGTCTCCACTGGCCAGCCACTGGCCCTATCAGATTACCCCTGTAGAAAAGGTTGCTGTGTATTTCCTGAGCTCTCTGTCTCATTTCCTGAGCATTTTTTTTTGGGGGGGGGGTGCTATCTTGTAGCCTTTACTTTTCCTTCAGCCTGTAAGCCAGCACTGAAATGGCAAAATATATGTCCATCCTTTTAGCTCTTTTGATGTCCTTCTGTGGTATGGTTACCCAGGTCTTTTGGAGCAGGCTGGCTGGCTCTACTATTCAGCAAAGCCAGGAACTATTGTAATTCTGTAATAACCAACGAGATGCCTAGAAAGGAAAGTCTGTGTGAGTGAGGCCCCGAAATTGACAAAGCTCCATGACTTGCTTTAAGAGACAGAGGCAAGAACAATTTCTTGGTTCTGAAATGCTGCTTCTCTTGGTTCATTGAATTGTCTAAAACTGAGTTTTAGAAATAATTCTCCAGGAAATGAATAGAGGTGGTCTGGAAAATTAGCCATGCTACCAATGTCCACTCCTCCACAGGGTTTGGCTGACTGAGAAGGGAGGGATGTTTATGTTAGAAAGTCTTTGAAAGACACCGATGGCTTTGTGGTAAGAGAGGTGGGATGAGGACAAGTGACAGAGAAAATACTGTTGAGGAAGTTGGGAGAGGATTTATTCTTTCAGCTCTCTGGACCATCATTTATGACACTGCCTTAGGAGTAAAATTCTACTCAAATCGTCATTAACTGGACCATGAGAGAGTAGACTTTTGTTCCTAAGCAAACCAATCTCATAATTAGTTTAGCATTGGGGTACTTTGAATACAAGGGCCCAAGGTATATAGAATTCTGGTATATAGGACTTTTTAAGAGTTTTGTATTAACATCTTGGAAATTTTTACTAAATCTGTATGTATTTATTTATTTAGAGATGGAGTGTCACTCTATCGCCCAGGCTGGAGTGCAGTGGTGCCACCTCAGCTCACTGCAGCCTTCACTTTCTGGGCTCAAGTGATTCTCCTGCCTGAGACTCCCGAGCAGCTGGAATTACAGGCGCCTGCCACCGTGCCCAGCTAATTTTTGTATTTTTACTACAGATGAGGTTTCACCATGTTGGCCAGGCTTTTCTCAAACTCCTGACCTCAAGTGATCCACCCGCCTCGGCCTCCCAAAGTGCTGGGATTACAAGCATGAGCTACTGTACCTGGCCACTAAATCTGTTTTTATTGGTACATAATACATGTACGTATTTTCAGAGTACAAATGATAATTTGATACATTCATATAATGTGTAAAGATTAAATCAGGGTAATTGAAACATCCATCACCTTAACTATTTTTCTTTTTCTTATCTTAGGAACATTTAAATTATTATCTGCTAGCTATTTGGAAGTGTATAATAGATTAATGTTAACTGTAGTCACCCTACTGATCTACCACACACTAGGTCTTATTCTAACTGTATATTTGTACCCACTAACTAACCTGTACTCATCCTCCTTCCCCGCTGGCTTCCCAGGCCTCTGGTAATCACAAATCTACTCTCCATCTTCCTAAATCTGTTTCTTAAAGTTTATTTAAATATAAATATGCTTACAGAAAGATACTCATAGTGGTGAATATAATGAAATTTAGTTTAACTTATCCTATACAATTTGGACCCAAAATTTGGTACATGATTCTAGTTAAAAAAAGGATTTGCAATCTGTTTTATTTTCATCTACTATAAATATAATAAAAATCCTCCCTCAAAAGCTGTTAAAGCAGGCAGCAAGATCCATGAGCAAATTTATTTTTGGTTTACTTCTGAATAATACACAAATTGCACTGCAAAAGCTTCAAAGTTGGTGCAGCAAAATATTTTTGAAATGCATTTTAAAATATATTTTGAAACATATTGTGTAGTGGAGACAAGCCTATGTGTAACATATGAAACAACTATAACAGCAATCTCATTTTTGTTAATATTGTGTGTAGCTTATAAATCTATACAGACCAAGATAAAAGTAACTTCTTGAACCTGAGTTCTAGTGATATGCTGGAGCTGGCTTTTATCGACTTCTAAGAATCAATTGTTCATATCTCTTCCCAATTCTACTTTTACTGATGTCAAGCTGGCAGCCTGAACTTGGCCATGATGGCAGTATTTATACTATGGCAATCAGCAAATGCCACAAATCAGGGCTCTTTTGCAGCCCTCTACCCTCTGCCTCTTGAAGCCAGTTACTAAACATTTGCCAGTACCCCACATCACTGCTTAACACTATCAGTTCATCCTCTGAGGTCAAAAAGGAAACTCAACAAAAGTGTTATTGGTTCTCATTTTCATATACTAAAGAAATGTAAGTTTCATCTCTAGGTTTTCAATCTATAATTGAAATCATGGTATAGGCAAGGGGTACCTTCCATATCCAACTTGTATTAGCGACAGGTCATGGAATTCATATGGTTTTAAATTTGCAAACATATACATATAAATTTCCCACAAAGTTCAAGGGCAATAGAATTCTAGAAATAATTTTTCAAAATAAATGCTTCTGTCTTGGAAGACTAGAACAGAATATACATCCATAGTAATAAGAGAAGCAGCATTGACAAAAGAGGAAAAAAATGACTTAAAATATGTTGGAAAACAACACCAACAGAGGTTGAAAGGATAGTTAATAGAAAAATACCTTTTCATAAGACTACAAAATATTCGGCTTAGCTGAACTCCAGTGTGTTGCTAACTCATAGGGAATAGATTTTAAAGAACTAGTGTAGGTTAACTGGCACTTTAACAAAGCTGACAGCAAGCAGCATTTCTTTTTATTTCACCATTTTCCCTTACTTTTCCAACCTCTTCCTCCTCATAATCAACATAATGTCTGTAATCTACTGGTGTGTGTTTAACCAGGGGTCAACATCTTTTCTCTGTAAAGAATCACTTAGTAAATATTTTGAGGTTTTGTGGACCATAAGATCTCTGTCACAACTACTCAACTCTGCAGTTGTAGATGATACATAAGTGAATAAACTGTGGGAGTGTGCCAATAAAACTTTACAAAAACAGACAGCCTGCTGGATTTGGCATGCACAGTCTCTGGCTTGCTGACCCCTTGTCTAGACTGCAGAATGCTGTGGGAGTGTTGACTTCATTTGGCAAATGCTATTGTATGCAACAGTGTTTGACAAATGAGGGATGGGGATGGGGATACATAACAGAATCACCTGTTGCCCACATCTTACCCTTGCAGAATCTCTTATTCCAGACTGATCAAAGGCAGGATTTAGGTATTCCCTAGTTCCCTTTCCAATATCCATTTTAGCACCATCCCATCCCCTAAATACATTACAAGAAGTGTTCTTTTCTCAAGCCTTTCTACATGATCTTATAAAACCATGGCTGAAGAGCATCTTTAATTGAAAAGATATCAAGAGCCACAGATGCAAGCACTTTTTTTTTTTTCTGAGAGAGCTTTCAACTGTTAATTTAAGAATAGGAAATAAAACTTTGCCCAATACATTAGATTATTATTTAGTATACACCCAAGTGTCTACATTATTCCATTTAAGGGAACTAGAGGCACAGGGGAAAGAGGCTAAAACGAGGAAATTAAAATGGTACTTTTCTTAGAGTTTCAAATAATGATAGGTTCCCCAAATGACAGGTGTAGTCACTAAGCAAAGGGCAATATTTGCTGCTGTGCATAGAGTGGAGATCATCTATTTTTTATATGTCAATATTTTCAGCTATATCTCACATAGTTACTACGTGTCAGTTAATGTTAACCTATTTTTAATGAAGCAGGGCCTCATTTCTTTTTATATAATCCTATGTCTGAAGAAATGGTTCTTAAGGGAATGACACCCGGGAGATTATAAAACTTAGTTGGGGGGCTTACACTGCCAAAAGTCTGACATTCCATCTAAGGCGTCATTTTTGCTTCCCCCAGAAACATGATGGCCTTAGTAAGCCATGATTAAAGATGGAAATGTGACTTATCACTATGTTATAGAAAAAAATGGTAAAAATTGCCGATGGAAAGTTGCTAGATAGACAAATGCATGCATGAATGTAAGATTGTATCACAGATAAAAGGCACGATGCAGGTCATATGCACAGATGGCAGGAGAAACTTTGTAAGTTCATTAAGGTATCATGGTACAATTAATATGTTAGTTTACGATCATATCTTGAATTGTTGCCCCAAAATGATAGAAAATCATGGGGTTTCACCATGTTGGCCAGGCTGGTCTCAAATTCCTGACCTCAAGTGATCCGCCCACCTTGGCCTCCCAAAGTGCTGGGTTACAAGAATGAGCTAGCGTTCCTGGCCACTAAATCTGTTTTTATTGGTACATAATATATGTACGTATTTTCAGAGTACAAATGATAATGTTAACCTATTTTTAATGAAGTTTATTAAAGTTGTAAGTTCGTTAAAGAATCATGGTACAATTAATATGTTAATTTACAGTCATATCTTGAATCGTTGCCCCAAAATGATAGAAAATAGGCCTAATCACCTTTGTTGCATTCTGGTGAGGGAACTGGGCCATCAGAGAAGCATAGATACTTTGGATCAGTCCAGTGTGCTCTGTTAAGTTAACCATTCATCCTTCTAACTGATTTGGATTTGTTCAGCAAAGTTCCCTGTTCACAGGAAATCTAGGAGGGGAAAAGAGACCAAAAATAATAATAATAATAATATTATGGCATAATAATATTATTATTATGCAAATAATAATAATAATAATACAAGGTAGAACATAAGAAGTTTCCCCAAATAGGAAGTGCCAGGGACATTCACAGGAGGGAAATATGACATCAGGTTGGAGTAAAACATCAGGCAAAGCTCCATTCATCTCCAGACCACTCAGCTCTTTTCCCAAGCAGAGGAGAAGTTATTAGTGCACTGGGATAAATTAGACACGGACTTTTGATTGTACTATTACTATAAAAACGTATTAATTTTTCTTTCAATGTATGATTTCAACAAATTCTTAAATGTAACCTCGTTATATCTTGGAGCCAAAGATTGCTCTGCTGGAACATCTTCCCCATTAGGCAATGGAAATCAGCTTGGGGAGAAGAGGTTGTTCTGCCTTACTCTCATGAGGCATATGTTATCTCAGTCACTTCCAGCTACATGGGTCTGCTACCTACCATAGTGGAGATTATTTAGGGCATTGGAGGAAAATTAAGAGAATGTGTGTTCCTCAGCAGGCTTTTGGGCAGCAAGTGAGGAAGTTAGATATGCAGTTCAAGAGTGGGCATGTCTGCTTGTGTGTGTGTGCACACACGCACACATACACACAGAGCTGAGTTGTCTGGTGTGAGGTTGGAGGTGGGGGGGACTCTGCCCGCTAAGCTACTTTCTATTTTAAGTGCCTGTATGTCTCAGGCTGGGTTTGAAGCCTCCAGCGTGTTTGGAGTTAATTCCCATTAGGTTGGACTCCGCCCCTCTCTCCCAAAGGTAAAGCAAGGTTTTCAGGCATCTCTGCAAAGGGCAGCTAGGATTCCCATCCCTGTCTAACAAGCTGTGAGGAGAAGTTGTTTCTGAGATCTGAGCCTGAAGAGAGAGTCAGTCGGCCTTCGTGGTCAGAAGGTAAATATGCAACTTGGGTCAAATGTAATTCAAACAGCTGGATAAGAAACTGCTTTGCTCTCCCCTTGCTCAGCGCCCCCACCCCCCACCCGGCTTCTCTCCTTCCTTTCTCAGGCTTCCTGTCCTTTCATCTCAAAGCTCAGAGAAGCCGTTTTCTACCCAAGGGCAGCCTGGTGCTTTTTATTTCTTCATAGTCCGTTGTTTGCACAGACTGCTAAGATGAATCAGGGCTGGATTCCTATTTCATATTGACAAGATTTGAGGACCTAAGGGTTAAGTACTAGTTGGATTCCCCAGGGGAGTTGGTAACCTGAGGACAGGAAGTGCCTGTTTCTGAGATTGGAGAGAGGGATTTTGTTCTGACCTGTCTATACAAGTAAAAATGGATCCAGTTTGCTAATGTGGTAGGTTGATCTCCTAGACTTGCCTAAATCTAAGGGGTTATGTGACTGAAATGGGGTAATTAATTTAAACTGAAATGCAAACATTGAGGCCTGTCAGTCTGGAAATAAAAGAATACATCCATTTGGTAAATATTTATGAGTTCCTACTATGTGCCAAAGCATGATGATTTCCAGAAGAACCTGAAATACTTAAACTATAAATCCATTCTTGCAAAAAACTCTCAGCCAAATGGTTTCATTTTGTGATGGGGACCAGAAAATAGAATGAAGCCTAGGGGTGAGGAAAAATCACCAATGGAGCGGTTGTGGGGAGGGGAGAGATGTTCTAATTCTTAGGTGGTTTCAAGTCTTTTCCATTACTTATGAGAGAATAGGGTCTTTTCTGGTAGAAAAGGAGATAATTGATACCTTCTCTGGTGTTAGGTATAGTGCAGATATTGTTTCACTTGAATTTTATGCTTCATCATTTCCATTTTATAAATGAAACTGAAACTCAAAGGTTTTAAGTGATCTTTTTTATGTACATATAGCCTGTAAGGGGTAGACCTCAGGACTCTGTCTCTGATCTGATGCCAAAATCATGACTCTGCCACTAAAACAGTATTCCTCAATCATTAATTCCAATTAGAATTAATTGACGATTTTAAAAAATATGAATTTCCATAAATTTGCATTCAGTGAATCTAGGAGGAGGTGACATAGTCTGCATTTTGAACAAGCATTGAAAGTGATTCTGTTGAGAAACCTTCTTGATATACCATGCTGCCTCTCAACTTCTCTGAAGTGATTGGAAAAGCAATCAGCCCATCTTTTTCCCAGATAGGCCAGATTCACTCAATGGAGGTCAGCTGTGGTGACATTTTATTCCCAGCTTACACGATGAGGTAGAGAGACTAATGGGCAACTATAGCAGGGCTGAGGTTATACCTAAGGGTGTAGGGGGATGCTTTAGCAGTTAGTCCATCGTCAATAGGGCTTAACAGCGTCTTGTCAGCGATCTTCATAGGGGTAGTTTCTAACCAGCTGAGAGTGTGAGAGAAAACTCCTAGACAACCAGCGGATCACTGAAGATGATGGCACCTGTCTAGCCAGAGTAAGAACTGAGTTGAAGATCTCTCATTGGCACCCCACTTTGAAAATATTTAAAATTTATTTATCTATATTTTCTTTTTTTTTTTTTTTTTTGAGACAGAGTCTCACTCTGTCTCCAGATGCCAGGCTGGAGTACAGTGGCACAATCTCGGCTCACTGCAACCTCCGCCTCCCGGGTTCAAGCAATTTTCCTGCCTCAGCCTCCCGAGTAGCCGGGACTACAGACGTGCACCACCATGCCCAGCTAATTTTTATATTTTAGTAGAGACGAGGTTTCACTGTGTTGGCCAGGGTGGTCTTGATCTCTTGGCCTCGTGATCTGCCTGCTTCGGCCTCCCAAAGTGCTGGAATTACAGGCGTGAGCCACCGTGCCCGGCCTATGTATGTTTTCAAATATATTTATTTAGAATTGATCATTTCTAAGTTATCAATTGCTCAATTAGTCCTTTCTCTCCACATCGTCTCTGGCTTCCTGCCTTTTAATGCCTTACCTGCTCTTGAGTATTCCCACTACTGATGGAGAGATGGAAGTAAACACATAAACTCACCCAATGCAGTTTTCCTAGTCTTTCTACCCCAGACTAAAAGAGGAGGGAAGGATAAAGGCCCAGAAGGCGGTCCAGCAAACATGAAATCTGAGGAATTTGAAATAAAAGACTTAAATCTAAAGAGAGATCTTCTTAGAGTCACCAAGATGCAAATGGAAAGTAAAGCACTTTGAGAGAGTACATCATGAGATGATTTCAGGCACAGGAGAACTCAGAGTACCTCTCATCATGGAGATAGCCAGAGGAGAAGAAACCCCTCAGGGAGATAGGCAGCAGAAAATAAGGAGAGAAATGTTGGAGGAGTAGCAGCAATTTTTTGAAGCTTTATCTGAAGCAGAAAGATCTAGCATGGTCAGGCTGCTTATATACCCAACTTGATACAAGGAGTCACATTGGTCCAACACATTTCTCTGCAGCAGGACTCTATTTACCCACTGGAAACATATGCCTACATATCTTGTTCATTTCCTAGGGAAGTCTCAACACTGAGTAAGACATATTTGTAACAGGATTGGCAGGAAGACAATGCACACTGTCTGGGGGCGTAAGGAAAAAGGCCTGTTCACATTCCTTTGCCAACACCAGTGCCAAGAAAGCTGCTCTTCACAGACCAGTCCTAAACCAGCAGTCTTGCACACATGTTTCCCTCAGCAGCTGTTAAGTCACTGACTCCCTTTCTTACCACTTCACGTTCTAGTCTTTAATTTGCTTTCTGTTTTGCCTGGACCCTCTTACCCTTGGAAAGGCAGTGCTTTCTCTAACTCAGAAGTTTAACAACAAGCTCAACTGGGAATAAAAGGATTTGTGTCTTTTTTTGTGGGTACTAGGGTGGAGGTGACAGAAGAAGGAGTAGGTTTGTTTCTCTCTGCCAAGAGAAATACAAAAGCAACATTTCACTTTCATTGATACTTCATTGTAAGTGCCCATACGTGAATAGGTATACAAGGGAGTGAAAAAAAATTGAGAACAAATGATTAAAGGCTTGGCAATTGGATACCACAGGGAGAGGGAGAATGCTTATTATGGGGAAAAAGGCTAAGGGTCTCCTGCCAGTAATCTGAGTTGATGAAGGGCTCTCATCTGGAAGATGGTGTCTAGCTGTTCTCCATCCCCTCTGAGGACCCAACAAAAGGATCTGGCCTTAGGTTGCAACAAGAAATGTTTATAAAGGTATATAACAAATGATTTGTCGACAGTGAGAGTTGTTAAGCTACTAAGATATATTATAGATTTCCCTTTCCTGGAGTTCTTTGGAAGTAGTGAGATAACCATTTGCCATGTATGGTTTAGGTGGGGTTCTTGACTTCTACCCACAGGGCTGTGCTAAAATGGCTAGCATATCTCTAAAGATGAGCAGACATTAGGTTTTAGTAAGGATAGCAAATTCAGAACAGAACTCATGCTTTTATCCTTTTTATTACAACTTTCCGGCCACATTCACTGCATCTTATACAACCAGTCTTAGAAACAGGCTTGCGGCCCATCTAGCAGATAAAACAAAGCTGAGGAATGAAGGATAATGTGACACCAAAAGAAAGAGGTTCAACTCCAATCCTATCAATGCCTGGTAACTGGACCACTCAGCAGAAGCATCAAGTTGAGTTCTTGGTTACTGAGATCCAGTGTGACTGTTTGGCTGGATATTCCAGATCAGGGAAACAAAGCTGTTACATACATGAAGTATATAACAAGAATTAAGATAGAATGAAATATAGCATTGTTTGTGATTTCTAATTATTTAAAGTCACTTAGCCAGTTTCTGGGAATGAACTTGGCTTGCATTGGAGGGCTATCATGAAGGAGACTACTCCATTGCAGGTGGCATAATTAAAAGCATTTTCTAGAATATACTTCACTGTCCAGCACATGTGAACATAAAGCAGTGTGTGTGAACAGACTCCATGTGCCCTGCAGCTTTTCTATCCAGCCACAAGAGAAGTTGGGCTGAGACTCATATTGTGTTCAGAACTATTAAGCAATTGGATCTCTGAGATCTCTTCCTTGACTGCATTCAAGTCAAGTTTATGATTTAGGAAGGTTTGCATTTAAAGTGTATAAGCTTCATATCTCCAAGGTTTAATTCCATGATCATTTTTAACTTTATATTGTTTGAGTCCTAAAAAGAGAATATTAGAAAATTATCTGTGGCAGTGATTCTTAACCCACTGTCCATGGGTTGTGCTAGCTCATGACATCTCTAGTCCTAAATATATCTGAAAATAGGTTGACCACTTCATCCAAGGTTGTTTGGGACTTTCCTGGTTTTATCACTGAAAATTCCACATCCCAGGAAACCCCTGAGTCCCAGGAAAACAGGCATGGTTGGTTACACTAGTTCTAAATGAAATAAGGACTATGAATTTTTCCTAAAGTTGAAATTACCTCATCTAAATTCTGAAAAACAATGAGTTTTTCTAAAGCTAAACACATTTACTTTAAATTGAATTTTGAGAATTTGTCTTCCTATGTCTTGGCTTCAAAATTTTACTTTAAACTGAAATCATGGTGACAGCAGTTGATAGTATTATAGTTTAATTCATCAGCTTCCTTTGTCACAGGTGAGGACAACCATATTATTACAACCCCTCCTCTCATTTCTACTGTAGTCTTGGTACTGCACACTGATATAGTGTGTTCCTCTGCCTTAAGTTCTCTGCCCCTCCTACTGGTTGTCATACTGGGACTTTTAAAAAAAATTTATTTTTCTCATAAGTTATTAGTGTACAGGTGTTATTTGGTTACCTGAGCAAGTTCTTTAGTGGTGATTTGTGAGATTTTGGTGCATCCATCTCCCAAGCAGTATACACTGCATCATGTTTGTAGTATTTTATCCCTTGCCCCCTTCCCACTCTTTCTCCCAATCCCCCAAAGCCCATCATATCATGCTTATGCCTTTGCATCCTCATAGCTTAGCTCCCACATATCAAGGAGAAATATGACGTTTGGTTTTCCATTCCTGAGTTCATCACTTAGAGTAATAGTCTCCAATCTCATCCAGGTCACTGCAAATTGTGTTATTCCTTTTTATGGCTGCATAGTATTCTATCATATATATACACACATATATTTAATACATATGTATTATATTTACATATGTATATGTATTACATATGTGTATATATATGATGGAATATATACATATGTACTATGTTTATATATGTATATGTATTACATATATGTGTGTATATATATATATCAAAATGTCTTTATCCATTCATTGAATGATGGACATTTGGGTTGGTTCCACAATTTTGCAGTTGTGAATTGTGCTACTATAAACATTTGTGTGCAAGTATATTTTTTGAATAATGACTTATTTTATTCTAGGTAGACACTCAGTAGTGGGATTGCTGAATCAAATGGTGATTCTACTTTTAGTTCTTTAAGGAATCTCGACACTGTTTTCTACAGTGGCTGTGTTAGCATACATTCCATTATTAGTGTAGAAGTGTTACCTGTTGACTGTATCCACACCAACATTTACTGTTTTTTTCATTTTTTGATTATGGCCATTCCTGCAGGAGTTTGGTGATATCACACTGTGATTTTGATTTGCATTCCCTGATCATTAGTGATGTTGAGGATTTTTTCATATGTTTGTTGGCCATTTGTATATCTTCTTTTGATAATTGTCTATTCTTGTCTTTAGCCCAGTTTTTGATGGGATTGTTTGCTTTTTCCTTAATGATTTGTTTTAGTTCGTTGTAGATTCTGGATATTAGTCCTTTGTCAGATGCATAGATTGTGAAGATTTCCTCTCACTCTGTGAGTTGTCTGCTTACCCTACTGACTGTTCCTTTTGCCGTGCAAAAGCTCTTTAGTTTAATTAGGTCCCAGCTATTTATCTTTGTTTTTATTGGCATTTGCTTTTGGGTTCTTTGTCATGAAATCCTTGCCTAAGCCAATGTCTAGAAGGTGTTTTTCAATGTTATCTTGTAGAATTTTTATAGCTTCAGGTCTTGGGTTTAAGTCCTTAATCCATCTTGAGTTGATGTTTGTATAAGATGAGAGATGAGGTTCCAGTTTCATTCTCCTGCATGTGGCTAGCCAATTATCCTAGCACCATTTGCTGGAAATGGTGTCCTTTCCCCACTTTATGTTTTTGTTTGCTTTGTTAAAGATCAGTTTGTTGTTAGTATTTGGGTTTATTTCTGGATTCTCTATTCTGTTCCATTGGTTTATATGTCTATTTTTATATCAGTACCATGCTGTTTTGGTGACTATCGCCTTATAGTATAGTTTGGAATCGGGTAGCGTGATGCCTCTAGATTTGTTCTTTTTGCTTTGGGACTTTTGATCTCCGGGTGATGATGTCCATGAGGGACATTCAGTTAGTTTTGACTTCAAGTGCTGAGATTGAAACAAATCATGTTCTTATTCTGATGGTTTATGCACTCTGTCTGGAGAAATTGGGTTTCCTTCTGTCTTCCCTGGAATTCTTTCCTGATTCTTCAACATTTTTTGAAATTCTCTATGGGAAATCGTGGAAGCTTTTAATTGTAATACTTTTGGGTAATACTGTAGGGGGAGGCTGCAGGTAAAAGGGAAGTGAGAAATTATGGCTTTGCCATTGAATCACTGTGTATCCTTGGGTAAATCACGTGTCTTTCTGAAACCCAATTTGCTCATTTTTAAATTTAGGATAATACCTTTCTTACTAACCTAAGAGGATCATTGGGCAAAGCACATAAAATAACGGATTTGGAAGGGATTGTGATGACATAGCTAATAACTGTTTGTCAGCTTGTTTCCTCTCCTCCTCTGGCCTGGGCTTCTTCATCAGGAAATGAGTCTGTAACAGAGGGCTGCTTGCACTTTTTGTAATCTTGCAAACTCTAATATAACAAGCAGAGGCATTACCTCATTGCAGCCAACCATACCTGCTGTCTAACAGCAATTACTCAAAACTAGTTGAACTTCTCCCCCTGTCGCCTTTCAATCCCTCATCACATCTTTCTCTCATTCCCCCCATCCTCAGCCACAAAGCCTAATTCCCAGGGGCCCAGCTCAGGGCACTTTCTTCTCAAGCCCTAACATTCCAGAGCAAGCACCTGCAATTTACGATCTCTGCTCCCTTGCTGCACAAAATACATATGTATCAAGAGGGGAATTGTGGTGGAGTGAAAAATGAGCATTATATTAAGAATCAAATAACTGGGCTCTGATCTGGCCAGTGTACCTCACTAGCCCTTCACCCTTGAGTAAATCACTTCCTCTCCATATTCCCCATCTGTAAAGTGATGGAGAGGGATTAGTTTAGCATTGTGTGGTAGAAAAGTACTGGCCTAGGCATCTGCAGATCAGGTTTCTGGTTCTGATGTTGCTGCTTGCTAACTTACTTTGTGACTTGAAGAATATCACTTCCTCCTTTACTGGGCCAAATTCTCCCATATGTGAAACCAGAAGGTTGGATTAAATGATTCATTAAATTCTCTACCCATCTGGAAATTGAATAATTCTATGCAATGGGTTTCATTAAACAAGCTTGAATTTGACTGCCTGCTCTATGTTAGGCCCTGTTTGACGATGGTTGTGAAAGGGTTCATGGCTGAGACCCTGAGACACTTGGTACCTCTGCTGCTTGTTCCTGTCAGTGTCTAAAGTTGGCAATGTGGTGATGACCCCATACAGCCAGTTTCTGCACTTTCCCTGCTTTGGGTCCCCCAGCCTCCTTCCCTGTCCTTTATACCACCATATATAACTTTAAGCAATGGTGATGAATCACGGAGAAATTTCTTAAAGATATTCCACCATCTGCTTGCTGGAGACATTCACAGTGCTGTCATCAAGATGCAGTGTGGTCTCTAGCCGCCCCAATAGAGAAATAGGCCAGAAAGCAATGGCAGATTAATGGAGTTGGGAGGGAAGTGGTTGATTTTTGACAGAGGGGTCTGTGAAAACCATTTGTGAGCTGACCTGAGAAACGGTCTGGAAAGACTCTCAGTATCTTGATTGCAAGATTACTTGCTCCAAAAGGGACTTTGAAAGGTCCTTATAGCTATATGTTCCTGCTGCAAGGTAGGGAGTGCCTGATCCTGATCTATTTCAGAACTTTGAGAAGCTTTTTGAATTATAACCAGCAAAGGACAAGGAAGCTTTTCTTAATAGCCAGTCCAGAGTTAACCTCTACTGGTTGGAAAGTTGCCTCCCATTTAGATTGTGGGAAAAGTGACTGATCAGTGCCCTCTCAATGACAGGTATAGGGTATGGGACTAGACACTCCTTATTTTATTCTATCCATTTTAACCTGGCCGATGTATCCCAGTTGAAAAGCCTACACCAACACACTGGTGGACATTTTACCAAAGTCAAATGGGACCATCCTGTAGCTCCATGGCAAGCTCTCTTTCCCTCTTACCACTTATAGTAGGGGAAGGTCCTGTTAAGTTGTCTTGCTTCTCCTTCACTCACTGAAAACAAGTTTGTTCCTGATCCTCTTCAGATATTGCCTCTTTCCAAGCTACCAGGCCAGCAAGTCCATTCAGCTGGAAGCTGGGAGAGCAGCCTTGTTTTCATTTAGACTCCTTTTCTGCCACTTGTTCCACGATGTATGTCAAGAGTTAAAAGCTGTCTGATCACTGTATTTGAGTTGGCAAAGCAGACCCTAATTCCGTTATCTGGTTCCTCCACTGTAGACTGAAGACCATAGAACTCTAAATGAGGCAGAAGGAAGGGAAGGTGGGAAAAGTACTGAAAAGGAAAATCCCGCAGGGATCCAAATGGTCCTCGAGAGAATAATCTTACCCAGAAGCAAGGACCAAGTGACATATAACTGGGCCCCAGGACTGGCCAACCAGATGAAAAATAGGCCAGTGGAGCCTACATGGTAACTTATTGCATTTGGTGCTGTGACGCAACTCATCTCCACATCCCTGCAGAGAAACCTGAGACCATGAGGAGCAGCCTGACCATGGTGGGAACCCTCTGGGCCTTCCTGTCCCTTGTTACTGCTGTGGCCAGTTCTACCAGTTATTTCCTACCTTACTGGCTCCTTGGATCCCAGCTCGGGAAGCCAGTGTCATTTAGCACATTCCGGAGGTGCAACTACCCTGTGCGGGGAGAGGGACACAGTCTGATCATGGTGGAAGAATGTGGGCGTTATGCCAGCTTCAATGCCATCCCAAGCCTGGCCTGGCAGATGTGCACGGTGGTGACAGGTGCCGGCTGTGCTCTGCTGCTCCTGGTGGCACTGGCTGCTGTCCTGGGTTGCTGCATGGAGGAGCTCATCTCCAGAATGATGGGACGTTGCATGGGAGCAGCGCAGTTTGTTGGAGGTAAGACTGTCCTTCTGGAATTGGGTAAGTTGGGTAGCTTTGGGGCAGGGAGGAGTGGGGAGCATAGCCCTATGGGGAAATCCATTCTCACCCCCTTCACTTTGTCCAACTCTAAGGCTATGAATGAGGTCTCCTTTAAAATACTTAGTCTAGGACTTCATAAAGTGCAATCAATATCAGAGTTTTGTTCATAGCAAATTTGGCTAGTAGGTAGAGTTGATATCTGTTGTTTACCCTCTATTTTTGTCACCTTCATCTGCCTGCGGGTTGCCCATTTAAAAACATTATCTATTAATATATCTGCCTTCCACAGGGAGCAACATATACTCTAGTATTACTGCTCCAATATAAACTCAATCTCTAGAAGCTCTGCTCTCCGGTAGTTATCTCAGAGAACAGTGATCTGATAAACACATACACACAGTTGCAAATTACTAACAGTTCTAACCAAAGAAATACACCTGTAATAGTGGAACGCTAGGTACCAAACTGTAGATGACTGCTTATTTGGACCACACACGAGGCTAGCTCTCTCTGGCAGCTATTAGCAGTCTACCCAGATTTCTTGTGACCTTGACCCACCTTACTTGTTTTTTCCCTCATTCAGGCTCCCCCTAACTTTAGTGCAGGGAACCTGAGATGCTGGCAGTGTGGATTGGCTAGAAAAGATCAAAATGCAAAAATGGCAGACGTCAGGAAGACAATGGGAGCTGTATAATTTGAACTATCTGAAAAGAAAAAAAAACAAATTTAGAAAGACAGGAAAGTGTATGTATGAATATTTGAGTATTTTGCAAAACATAGATTGGGCACTGGGAAAAAAGTGCTGGTAGAATCTACTGCTGAAGTTTGTTGTTGTTACAGAGTTTTAGAATGTTATCCAATTCATTATCATTATTTTCTCCATTAGCATGACAGTATGGATCGCTAGAGCTAGGAAACTTGGATTTCACTTCTATTTTCTTTACCAAGTTGCTCTGTGACTATAGTCAGCAAATGACATGATATTTTCTACACTTCACTTCCTTTGAATTTGTCCTCTGGTGATATAGCCCAGATCTGATTTTTCTTTCTTCTGTCCAATGATTGCATTCAGATGGCCTTGGAATGAGATTGCAGAGATGAGCTAAGACAGTGGTTTTCAATGGGGACTGCTTTTGCACGCCCTTCCCCCTGGAAGACATTTGGTAATGTCTGGAGACATTTTAAATTATCACAACTTGTGGAGGGTTCTACTGACATCCAGTGGGTGAAGGTGAGGGATGCTGATGAGTATCTACAATGCACAAGATGAGGACAACACTCCCCCTGCAACAACAAAGTATCCATCCAAAATGTCAATAGTTCCAAGTTTGAGAAACCCTGGACTAGGCTACCATGGTTTCCTGGTGTGATTATGAAAAGCATCAGATTATTTTTGTTGTACCAGTTAAGGTGATGCTTTCTGGTTTCCTCTTTTCTCAGACAAGTTATAAAAGTTTTAAATCTGAATTAGCATTCTAGCTTCCTTTATTTCTGATTTTTCCCAGCCTTTAGCCACCAACGGCTTTTTAGCCACATTGGAATGTACAATTAGGTTAGTTTCTTCCCTTTGAAAACCGTAATGCTAAACCAGTTGCCAAGGCTGATCTAAGCCAATTATCTTAGCTTGCTTTGGAAGCTCCATGGGTATTATAAATAGGTCTTAGGCTTACCTTTCACTTTTATTTTTTAAAATGCTATAATTAACTCAGCACTGCTATGAACACATTATTTCAGGAAGTGACACTTGGCTGGTAGGGCAGAAGGGTCATCCTTGCAATTCATATTTATAGCCCTGGAGCCCAGTTCTGTGCCTGGCACAAAGCAGATGTTCAGTAACTGTAGAAAGAATGAATGCATGAGTAAGGCAATATCTAGCATATGTTGGGATAAACTGAATATGTGAGGGCTGGGATAGTTCACATCCTTTCCTCTTTTTCCAGGATTCCATGCGGGGCTGTTAGCACCCTGAACTCTTTTCTCTTCTGACAACAGAGTGACAGTTTAGCCTCACTTGCATTTCTAAAAGTTTCCAGCAGAGTGAGGAGGGGCTAACTGGCAGGAATCAGAAAACCTAGCAACAGCTTTCATCAGATTCCACACATTAAACCGACTCCCATACCCCCAGCTTGCTTCCTCTTTTGGGCTTGACTGAGACTTTCACAAAGCATTCATAGTTCTCCATATGATGCATTTCGGTTGATTTCACTTAGTAGATACAGAAACTCAAAGGAAATTTTTGATAGGGGATGTGGGAAGGTAGTGGAGATTTGGATATTCACAGGTTAGGTGGGACAGAACTTTGAGTGGTAGGTGTCATATAAAGGACATAAAAACATGAACATCATTTTAGTCTCACATGATTCTGCCATTCTAAATCCACATGAGCCTTGCACGTAGGAACACAGTCACAGAGTTCACATCTAGAGGTGGGTCTTTAAAGCTCAAGAAGAAAATGACATTTGGCAGTAGTCCTAGAAAGGTTCAAGACCCAGGGTGTGCTACCAGGTTTATCCCTGGGTAGGGGATTGATATTGGATCAGATCACTAGACCTCCACAGCTTCCCCATCTGTAACATCAGCCAATTAAGAGCCATTCTTGCCTCCTTTCTAGAAACTAGTGGCTGTCAAGGTTATATCAGATGTTAAAGAATGGTGAGGGTTGCTTGGATGTATTCACTAGAAGCCCCTTGGCATATGACCGTGACCTAAGGATCTTTAGAGATTTTCGGCCTGACCCTCTGAGACAGGCTTTGCCAATGGAAGGAAACTAAGGCTGGGCGGCATTTTGGGCCCCATAGATAAAAGATACAAGATAAAGAGTTTGGGGGATTACGCTCAAACTTGTTCAGTTGAGGGGAATTGATTTTGTTGCTTCAGGCCTGGCTATTTCTCCACAGCTAGTGCATTAACTGAAATACACTGAGGGAGGAGTCAATTTGTTTCAGGTCTGGTTTCTCTCTGCCAGACCCCAAACCACTGAAGAGATGGAGTATCCATTAAGAACTACCCCCTCCTCCTGCCTGACTCTTGTTCCCCAGTTTGGCGGCTGCCCACAGAGATGAGTGGTGGGAAGTGGGAGAGACAGGAAGAAATAAAGAGCTGTTGGCCTGACTCATACTCAGCAAGGTGACCTGATGGGGCCCATGGGGCCCATTTCCTCCACCTGTAGCTGATCCAGCTGGACAAGCCTAGGGTCCAGAGAGCCTTCCACTGGGACCTTTATGCGCTGCTCCAACCAATGAAGGAAACACCTGGCCAGGAGATTATTTCAACCCTGGGGATGCTGAGATTTCTAACCAGCTGGCCCCCAGTCCCTGAGAACATGGCCATTATTCACATTCCCCTGTGTATACATATGTAGATGCTTATGAGATCCTCTATCTTCAGTGAGAGCTAAACAAAGAACAAATAGGTGAGTAGAAAATATAAGGAACTTCTTGGAAGGAAAACAATGTAAGATCTTGGATCAGGTTACTCGTGGGAGGCCAAGAATCTTTCTGGACCAAGGAATATATCAGAATCACCTTGGGTGCTTAAAAAATGTGAGCTTTCCAACTCTCTAGTCTCATTTACCATTCTGATATACACAACAACAGGTGTAAGGCTGCACATTTAGCCAAATCTCCCCAGTTACTTTGATGTGTATGTGTGTTCCCTTTCCCCAGTCCAAGGGAGGATCACCACCCTGGACATTTTTGTTGTTTTTGTTAAGACAGCAGCATTCAACACACCAGTGCTTTTCTCCATGTAAGGTCCTAATATTACATGCTTCACACTGAATAAAAGTTGCCATTGAAGACATATCACTGAGAACTTGGTTTCAGGAAGGGTGCCATGTTTCTAAAATTCATTGTCTTCTCTGGAAACCATTTATTTATTGGAAAGTCCTTCAAAGTTTCACAAGACATCATTTTATTTATCCTTACCATGCTGAGCAAGAATTACAAAAGTGATTTTCTGTTTTGGAAGTGGTATTCAAGGAAGTTAACCCACTAGCAAAGACTCATGTAGCAAATTGGAGCAGAGCTGAGAATATAGTCCAGGGCTCCTGACTCTAAGTCAGGAGCCATTAGCTTTATACACTAATGGTCTTGATTTTTTTCTTTTCTCTGTTGGAAAAGAAATGCTATCACAGTGTTTTTCAGAGTGGTTCATGAATCACTTGGATTAAGCATTACCTGGAGTTCTCGTTATTACAGATTCCTTGGTGCTACAGACTATACAAAGGCCTGCTAAAGTGCATATTACACAACCTCTCAGGTTCATATATTTTTGAAAACATATAATGAAATATTTCAGATGTACTCACTATTCTATGTTAGAATATTAGCAATATAGCTGAAGCCTCTTTCATACCCTGATCACATTCCCTTGTCCCCACTGAAAAGGTAACGACTGTCTGGGAGTTGTTATTTATCATTCACTGTCATGATTCCAGTATACACTAAAATTTGAGAAACTCTGCTAGGCCTTGTTTATTGTGTTGCTTCTTTCTGTAATTCCCTTTTCTTCTATCCCTGCTTGTAAATATCTAGCTATAACTCAAAGGCCAGGTCCAATGCAGCCTTTCTGAGAAGGCTTCCCTGATCTACTTTTGGCATCTTTGGCAGCTATGAGCTATCCTCTAACTCTGAGAGGAATATGGGATAAAATAAATGGGGGAAGTAAGTGGAAGAACTTCCTAGGAAGGGAAAGCTGAGATATAGTTGAAAGTCAGGCTTGTAAATTTTCCACTGGGTTATGTTTGAGTCAAAGTTGCTATAATAACAAATTAACCCATACCAGGCTTCTTCTCAGGGCAACAAATCCAAGATACCTAATAATTATGTTTGGAAAGGAGGATTGGCAGCTATGAAAAGATAAGGAAAGTGAGAACAGAGCAGGAAGCTTAACAAAATGGCCGCCTACTCAACAGTTGCACTTGTAAATAGTGGAGAGGTGTGCAAAGGAGGTTGGTAATACTCAATGAGGAGGCTATCCCTGCCAGAAGACAAAGATTAGGCATCTACCTATTTGTGAATGTATAGTTGGGAGAAGATTATATAGCAGCTGGGATTGGGTAAATAGTAATGCTTGGAACAGGGGAAAGTAGAGGGCAGCTGTGGTGTGGCTGGAGGGAGGGTTCCAAGTTCTGTCTCAGATTTTGCACCTGAAGGTTTGTACTGGTGTCATATATCATGACATATATCATGACACCAGTACAAACCCTCAGGTGCAAAAGCTGAATAAAGTGTCCAATTCCAGCCCTCTGCTCGGTCAGCTCAGTAAATACAAACCATGGCAATCATGTTGGGGAGAACATTTAGTAAGCTTTGTGAGAGGGGATTCTTAGGGAGAGGAGGAGTTGAGGAAGGGAAACAAGATGGCAGCACTATTGGACATCTGCTCATGTGTAGTAGGGGAGTAAAGACAGTGAGACACTCTAAAGGCTTTCTTTTCCTTCCTAGAGGCACATGAGACTAAGAAAGTTCCCAGCTAAGCATATGCAGTTGAAACAGACTTCTCCAAGGGACATATGTGGTTGAAAGGAAGTCAAACTGGGAGTTAGCAATGACATAGAAAAGAAGTGAAAGCCAGGGCTGCAGTTCATATGTGGCAGGGCTGTGATTTAAGCAAGTTTTTTCTGCCACCAGAATGTCTGCTTTTAACATTTTTAGTGGTGTTTTTCTTAAGTATTGGTACCAGGATACGATATCTCTACATCACAGGGCACTTTTAAAGTGCATATTCCTGGGCTGCAGTTACTGAATCAAATACCTGGGGCTAAAGTCCAAGAACCTACATTTTTAATGAACCTCTATTCTTCCAGAAGGTGGCAGGGACTGACACTTGTAAATGACTTCCCTGTTGCTACTTGAAGCACATCTTCACAACCCCAAATTAATGAGAACTGTTAGGGACAAATATAATTGAGAATGAATTACCTATGAATCCATTTTTATTTTTAATGTGTTCCCAGGGGCATCTTTCTCCAGCTATGATAAAATGTAATGGAATCAGCTGTCAGTTACAAGTCAAATATCTCCATGAAGCATGTTTACAAACTAATGTGCTCACCTGGCTAAAAGGCAGGATAGAGGGCTGAGGAAGATGACAGGGGTGGGAGGGCAGGTTGGATAGAGCGTGGAGCTACATGCACTAAAGCTGAACACATGCTTTGTAGAGATTCCTGGTCTTTCAGCAGGTACCTCTGCAAAATTGCAAGATAACTCCAACCAGGCAGCTTTTGAATCAAGCCCTGTTCAGGTTTTGAATTTTTAGCTGTGAGGAAGAAATTAGCATGGAGAATACAGGTAGAAACTGGGAGAGAAGCCATGGGGAGAGGCAACTGTATAAGAATAATAAATCTTTGTTGAGCACTTTCTATGTATGAGACACTTTATGTATATTAATCTCATTAATTCTTGGAACAGCTCCATAAAATACAGTCAGCCCTCCATATCTGTAGGCTCTGCATCCACAGATTCAACCAACCATGGCTGAAATATATTTTTAAAAATCCAACAAATATACAGCAACTATTTACATAGCATTTACATTGCATTAGGTATTATAAATAATCTAGAGATGATTTAAAATATACAAGAATATGTTCTAGGTTATATGCAAGCACTACATCATTTCTTATAAGGGATTTAAACATTTGCTGATTTTGGTATCTGCAGGGATCTTGGAACCAATACCCTGTGAATATCAAAAGACAAGTGTATTATTATTATTCTCATTTTATAGATGAGGTGAATGAGGCACAGAGAAATTAAGTAACTTGCCTAACAGCCTCCACGTGGCAGAGCTGGAATTTGAATTTAGGTCTAGTTCTGCAGTCTGACCACAGAACCCATTGTTTTAAGCCACCATGTTGTGCTTTCACTCTCAATTTAATGCCTAGAAAATTCCTGGTGCCTGCTAAAGATATTGTTGCCAAGAGGTAATCATCCTGGACACATGTCTCTAGAAGGGCAGAACCTCTAAGCGTTGATGATCTCTTTGATCAGTGAAAACAGGTATTGCTAGTTACTAGCTATGTGACCTTGGGTAAATCATTTTCCCTTTCTGTGTCTCAACATTCACATCAGTAACAAGGAGAGATTAAGGTAGGTTATCTCCAAAAGCCTTTTTCTTTCTAAGTTTTTTTTTTTTTTTTCTGACTCTATCAGGTGTCTGGGGTGATTTCCCAACCCTGACATGGAAGTCCCTTCAGAAGGGACTTTCCTCTTGGGCAATGTGGGTAAAGGAAGCTGTTTGTTATATAGGCTGTGCATACTCTGAAACAGATGCATTTATTGAATACTTATTATCTACCATGTGCCAAGGATACAGAATTGAAGATACGTATGTCTCCTGCCTTCAAGGAATACACACTCTAGTGAAGGAAGCAGATGATAAACTTTTGTAAAGAATATATATTACAGACTATTTTAGTCACTGGAGTAAGCACTGGGTGCTATGGGAACAGAAAGGAGGAGCATGTAACTTAGCCTGGGGGCTGGGGATAGTGAGGGGAGACTTTCTGGAGAAGGAAATCCTTGACCTGAGCTCCTCAGTATGGTAAGATCTGAGAAGCAGGGGTCTGAAGAAGATGGAAGGTTCCCTCTACTGTGCCAAGAAAGGCACTTGGCCAGCTCTAGTTTCTGCTTGAGAAGGCAGAGTTTGTGCCAGTCCCAGGGATCTGAATGTGAAGGTTAGAAAATAGAGCTGGTGTTCTTTTATAAACTTGTGTTCTTTTCTTCCTAGTCTGTGTGGGAAAACTCAATCTTTATTAAATTTTTCCTCAAAGGGTATATAGTGGCAGCAGGAAAAGGCTTAGGTTTCATTTCTACTTTTGTCCTTAATCCAATGTGCATACTCTGGGTGACCTCTTCATATCCTAGGATTTCAGTTTATCTGTGGAAAAACAGGGGGTGTTGTTGTATTGCCATTGGATGAATTCCAGGGCCTAGAAAGGCCTTTGAGTAACCAGTTGCACTTCCTGTGATACCAGGAGAAAGATAAGAATGCTTTCTAATTTTGAGCATTCCACTGAAGAGAATTTCTAACCTTAATTGGTCATCGTTTTAGTTTCTAAAACCAGACTCACTGGCAGTAAATTCTCCCTATTTTCTTATTTAAATTCTTCTTGCTATTCTTCTAAGGACCTTCTCTTCTCCTGTGGCCTCAATAAGTATTGAGAAAAGCTGGTTGCCATGGGGCAGCCAAGCTTGCAGGTCTTCCAAAAGGATTCATCTGAAGGCAACATGAGTTTCTTAGAGTATATATGGACTCTTCCTCAGTGAGGAAAGAGAAGTGAAGATGAAACTGGCAGTCCATAGAGCAGCTTGCATTTCACTGTCCAGAGCTCTGGAACTGATAAATATGCTATTCATTCACTATTGATCAAGCAGCTGCTTTCTGATGGTTCTGTGCTGTGTTACTTTCTGCATCCAGATTCATGGCAGGTGTCCCTTCCATGACCATTAGTGTGGCACCTAAGTATGGCATGCTTGTAATTAAGCTCTTTTGGTTGCAAGTAGCAGAAACTCACTTGGGTTCCCTCAGTGAAAGGGGAATTTATTATAAGGAAAGTAGAATTGGAAAGCCATCAGGAAGTCCTGGCTTCTCTTTGTTCTAGCTGTTTCATTGACAGTATGGAGTTTTTCTCATGGTATGTCTGCTTCATGCCCACTATTCTCCTCTATTCTCTCTTTCTACCAAAGAGTTTGCTCAGCTTATCCAGAAGTGATATCTACTCTTAACTTTGAATTGAACTTGGCTTTAGCTTGACACAGACTTGATTCTAACTTCTGGTGTTGTAGGGGGTGTTTTCAACTTCTGCATTATCTGTTAACTAGCTCAGCATCTTTATGATCCTTTTCCCTCCATTTTGAAACAGAGTAGTCAAGTGCAGTAGTAAGAAGGGGAAAGAGTGGAACAAGAAGTTCAATCTATAACTGACTGTGAACAATCAATTGAGATAACTCACTATCTTCAGACCAGTCATCTTTATGTTTCTCAATTAAAAATTCCAGAAACAAGAATCTGGCCTAGCTCATCTCTTCATGCCAGGCTACAATGTCACCAATCACTGGCTAGCCAATGAATTTGTTTTAGTTGTGAGATGTCAGTACTTGTGTCCAGAGGCAGGGTAAGGGCCACAGTTTATAAAATATGAAAACCTACGCAGCAAGAAAAAGTTGCGAGTAATGTAGTTGACCTTATAAGTCACTGTTGGCAACCAGATCCAGATTTGTATCTCTGCTTGGAAGAATAAGATTATCACTAAGGTACAACAGAATTTCCCTGTAATGCCTAAATGACCCAAATAAAAGGGCCTTAATCCTTTTATTTAGGGTAAGGGGTCATGGTGCAAGGCATACTGAAACCAAAGAAGGGACGAATGCTTGGTATAAAGCTGGAATAATTTATTGGGAGAAGAGTGTGGTTCCCTGCTCAATGGTCCAGCAGCTGACTTCAAGTTACAGAAATAATAACATATTTTCAGGTAGTAGGGACCTACCTGATGTTTAGAAACAGCTAGATTTTGGGAAAGAGTAGTAATGTTTACATTGTTATTCTCTGTAAACCAGACCAGGCAAAAGAGGTTGGGAAAGCCAGCCTAGGCTTATAAGTCATTGACAAAAGTATTTTGGCTGTAAAAAGTACATTGGCCTGTCTCATTTTTCAACTTTTTAAAATTTATGAGTTGTCCCTTCTGCTACCTATTACACCCCACTCCCTGTGGCATAGCCAAA
>NW_016107607.1:1604865-1614698 GCF_001604975.1 Cebus imitator
AATTTGAGCTGAGCTAATCCAAAGGGAATGTTGTGGTGACAGAAGATGTTACATTTTTTCTACCTGTGTATATGCTTTCTTTCTAGGGCTGCTGATAAGCTCAGGCTGTGCCTTATACCCTTTAGGATGGAATAGCCCGGAGATAATGCAAACATGTGGGAATGTCTCCAATCAATTTCAGTTAGGTAAGGTGGCCTGGGCAGATGGCAATGATGGTTCATGGGAAATCTGTTTTCCAAAGTGCTTTGTCACTTGGAGGGGACTCTGCTGGTGGTACTTGTCTGAATCTCTCTTACTGTGTTAGCTTATGGGAAGTGGTGGCTTAACTCACAAGAGTTGGATATAAATTCCCCTTCTTTAACTATCTCTCCATACCATTTATGTACTTTTGCCCATAGACCTTTGACCAGTTTAAGGAAACCCTACCTTCAGAGGGATTTAAAATGCTTGGATACTAATGATCTGCCATCTTCTGAATAAATCCTAGTTCCTATTAGTGTTTCCTTCTAGGCACCGTTTTCCAAATGTAAATCAATAGTATCATCTCTTGTCAGTCTTCACTGAACATGTAACATGAAGTTATTTAGTTTACCTGAAACATGAGGAACCTCGATAAATATTCAAAATTGTTTCTAACAGTAAGAGCTGTTAGAGTAGATGACAGAAGTAGCCCAGAACCATTCTCTGGTTGCCAATTCTCACTGAGAATGGCTCAGTTTCACTACTGTGAGTTAGTAATAGATTAGACTCTAATTGGAAGACTTCAAAAATATTCCCCCACCCTATCATGATGAAAGAGAGTAGGAGAGGGAATGTCTAGATATCCTTGGGTATTCTCCATTTTACAAAAGGATTTGGGAACAGCAAGGCCATCCAACCACATATAGCTTATACTCCAATACTTCCCTTTCTCTCTGTTGCCTCAGATTATTTTTTGAGTCTTGCTTGACTCATTTTTGAGAAAGTTGTTACCTATGAAAACATAACATGAGGGATGGTGTAACAAGTGTGGATGCTCAAATGTTCAGCGTTCTTCACTCAGGGCAAGGTTGACTGGTAAATTTAATATTTCTGCCATAGATAAAGAAATGAGTAAATACTGGGGCAGTTGCTGAAGAAAGGGAAGCAAGCCACTAGTCCTGCTAGCTGGGGTAAAAGCTAAAGATTGAGCACATTTTCCTACTTGGTTGTGGGACTGATTCTACTTTTTGAAAATGACAGTTTTGTTGATATATAATTCACATACCATAAAATATACCTTGTTAATGTGTATAATTAGCAGGTTTTAGTGTAGTCACAATGTTGTATAACCATCAATACTATTCAATTCCAGAACTTTTTTTTTGGGGGGGAGATGGATGGGATGGAGCCTACCCCTATCGCCCAGGCTGGAGTGCAGTGGCGTGATCTCAGGTCACCACAACCTCTACCTCTCAGGTTCAAGCAATTCTCCTGACTCTGCCTCCTGAGTAGCTGGGACTACAGGTCCGTGCCACCATGCCCAACTAATTGTATTTTTAGTAGAGACAGGGTGTGTGTGGGGGAGTTTCCACCCTGGCTCAAACTGCTGACCTCAGGTGATCCACCTACCTTTGTCTCCCAAAGTACTGGGATTACAGGCATGAGCTACTGCACCTGGCCATCCTTTGCTTATTTTTAACTGGGTTATTTGTTATTGGTGTTGTCATTGTCATTGAGCTGTAAGAGTATTTTATGTATTATTGTAAGCCTCTTTTCAGATATATGATTTTTAAATATTTTGTCCCATTCTGTAGGTTGTCTTTTCACTTTCTTGATGACATTCTTTGAAGTACAAAAGTAATTTTGATGAAATCTAATTTATCTATTTTTCTTTTTCTTTTTTTTTTTTTTGCATATGTTTTGGATGTCATATATAAGAATACATTGATAAGTCCAAGGTCACAAAGATTTACCACTAGGTTTTTCTCTAAGAGTTTTATAATTTTAGCTCTTACAGTTGGGCCTTTGTTCTGTTTTGAGTTAATTTTGAAAGTGGTATGAGGTATAAGTCTATATTCATTCTTTCGCATGTGAATATCCAGTTGTTATAGCACCATTTCTTGAAAAGCCTATTATTTCCCCTCATTGAATGGTATTGGTAGCCTTGTTGAAAAATCCATTGTCCATAAATGTAAGGGTTTATATCTGGATTCTTCATTCTATTCCATTGATACATATGTGTATTTCTATGCCAGTACCACAGTGTCTTAATTATCATAGCTTTGTAGTAAGTTCTGAATTCAGAAATATGAGGCTTCCTTCTCTTTTAATACTGTTTTGACTATTCTGATTATTTTGCATTTCCAGGTGAATTTTAGATTTATCTTGTCAATTTCTACACAAAAGCAAGCTGATACTTTGATATGAATTGTGTTGAATCTGTAGATTAGTTTGGGGAGTATTGCTCCCTCAATAATATGAAGTTTTCCAATCCATTAATGTGAGATGACTTTTCATTTAATTAGGTCACTTTCAATTCCTTTGAATGATGTTTTGTCATTTTCAGTGTAGAACATTTTTACTTATTTAGATAATTTTATTTATAAGGATTTTTATCTTTTTTTAAATAAATAAAGCAAGCCTATTAACACAGAATTGTTTTATACTTTTATTTTATTTAAGATTCCTTATTTTTATTATACAGAAATACAGATGGTCCCCCAACCTACTATGGTTTGACTCATGAGTTTTCAACTTTGCAATGATGAAAAACTGATACACATTTAGTAGAAACTGTACTTCAAAAATGCATACCCTACAGCATACTGTGTTGCCAGATGGTTTTGCTGAACTGTAACCCTATAAGTGTTCTGAGTACCTTTAGGGTAGGCTAGGTGAAGCTATTCCATTCAGTGGGTTAGGCATATTAAATGCATTTTTGACTTACAATATTTTCAAGTTATGATGAGTTTTTTGGGATGTAACCCTACTGTAAATTGAAAAGTATATGTACAAATGATTTTTGCATGTTGGCCTTGTATCCTGCAACCTTGCTGAACTCCTTTATTAATTCTAATAATTTTTAAGTGTATTCCTTAAAATTTTCTAGATACAACATCATGTTATCTGAGAATAAAGGAAGTTTTACTTCTTCCTTTCCAAGCTGGATGTCTTTTGTTTGTTTTCCTTGCATAATTGCCCTTGTAAGAACTTCCAGGACAATGTTGAATAGAGCTTGTGAGAATGGAGATTCTTATCACTGGTGTTAGTGGTAAAATATCCAGTTTTTTTTTTTTTTAATCATTAAGCATTGATGTTAGCTATGTTTTGTTCATAGATGGATGAACTTTATTAGATTGAAGAAGTTCCCTTCTATTCCTAGTTTGCTGATTGTGTTCATAATGATAGGGTGCTGGATTTAATCAGATGCCCTTTCTTCATTTACTGAGATGATCATGTAATTTTTGTCTTTTATCCTTTCAATATGGTACATTACATTGATTGATTTTCACATGTTAAACCAATATTGAGTTTCTTGGATAAATCACAGTTGGTCATGATGTATAATGCATTCTATATGTTGCTGGATTTAGTTTTCTACCATTTTGCTAGGGGTTTTGGTATCTATATTTATTAGGGATATTGACCTGTATATTTCTTTTCTTGTGATGTATTTATTGACTTTTGGTATTAAGGCAATATTGGCTTTATGGAATGAGTTGTTATGATTCTATTTTGACTAAGGTAAAATAGCAAAGTAAAAAGTTGGATATGTGATTTGCATGGAGTTTACCAGCCTTGTTTTCTGCCCTAATCACCACTTAAGGACTAGTTCATAAATGGGTGGTTCTGGGCTGGGTACAGTGGCTCATGCTTGTAATTCCAGCACTTTTGGAAGCTGAGATGGGTGGATCACTTCAGCCCAGGAGCTCCAGACCAGCCTGGGAATCATGGTAAAAGATTCACTTTACAAAATATAAAAATAATGAGCTGGCCATGGTGTTATGCACCTGTAGTCCCAGCTACTTGGGAAGGGAGATACACAGAGCCAAAAAAAAAAAAAAAAAAAAAAGACATGGTCCCTACCAAGGAACAAGCTTTTCACCCTGACATGGTTCAGAGAGATGAAGAAGGTAGGGAGAAGAATAGAGGCAGGCATTATTAACCCGTCAGAGTAAGTAAAAAGGATTTATCACTCTGATACTGTGATAGGCTTTTTGTAGCCTTCAGTATGAATAGATCACACTCATGTCTTCAACCCATCTTTTTCTAGGTTTACATTCAAGTTATCCTAAACCATCCACACTACTTTTTAGTCCTGATTTGAATGATCAAAGATACAACTTACATTAAGGCACTGATCTTGATGCCTGCATTGGATTAAATATAGCCACAAATTTCTTGATACTCTTCCCATAGAGAAGCTGAGTCTATTTCCAATTCCTATTTCCAAAATCTTCACTGGCCTATAGCTGCTTTAAGTTAATCTAATTAAATCTAATTAGAGCATTAGACTTAATACTCTAATTAGATTCATTATAAAAGATAAATAGAGTATGACAGAAGTGACATGAAGCTTATTCAAGGCTTATGCTCTAAATAACTTGCAGTTTTCATCTTGGTTTCTTGGAGCTCTGAGTCATCATTTAAAAAGTTTGACTATCCTGCAGAGACCACATGGTAATTCCAAGAGATACTTAAAGACCGAAAAGTTCAGCTAGTACAGCTATTCCTACCAAGGCATTAGACGTGCAAGTGAAGTTGTTCTGAACCCTTCATACCGGTTAACTGAATATCACTGAATGACACCAGTTAATGCCATTTGAAGTAGAAGAATTGTCCACCTGAGCTCTGAACAAATTGTGATCCACAGAACCATGAGATATTATAAAATGTTTTTTTAAGCTGCTGTGCTTTTAAGTAGTTTGTCATACAGCAATGGATAACCAGAAAAATGCCAAACCAAAAGTATATTTCAGATCATTATTTTTAATAAAAATAATTCATGTAAGTGACAAAATAAAACAATACATATATAAAGGTTTAAAACTTAAAATCAGGTTTTTTTTTCTGGCCTCAATCCCATTCCCCAAAGTAAACATTAAGTTCGTTTTATATTCTTCAGAGTTTTTAATAAATATAAAATATTTTTTCCAATTGAGATTATATTATATAATTCTCTAACTATCTATCTAGCTATACTGTTCTGCACCATGGGTTTTGCACTTATTCACATCTCTTGAAAAGCTATCAATGTTTATAGATCTTCCTTCTACATTTTAGGTGTGCCACATTTTTCTGTTGTAGGGATAACATAATAACATTCTCTGTGAGGGCACAAATTTTTGCCTCTGTTATTTACTGCTGTCTCCCCAGTGCTTGCTTAAACAGTTCCAAGTAGTACTGAATATTTGTTGAATGACTGAATCATATAATTATTGACCACTTCTTTATGCACATTTAGGTTGCTTCCAGTTTTTGGCTTTTCCAAAACATATTTCATAGAATAACTTTATGTATATGTGTTAGCATACTAGCTTATCTGTAGGACAAACTCCTAGGACTGGAATGATTGGGTTAATGGTTACTTTAAATTTTCAGAAGTCACTGATGAATTAAATGCAACCTAAAGAGACTTTACTAAGTTATTCTCCAACCCATAGTATGAGTTTGCCTGATATCCCATAGCCTTCTCGGTTTTGGGGATAGTCAGCATTCTAATTTCTTCTACTTTGGTATCTTCTTTTAATATGCATTTCAATAATTATGAAAAGGATTAAATAGCATTTCATTTTTATTGCTGATTTCAAATAATATTTCGACTCCAGCAACTTTAAAAGGTAAAAGTCTGTAATTTACAATAACAATTCTTAAAAAAATTCTTAACTTTTATCCATTTATTGTAAGTCTACTTTGATTTCAGACCCTGATTAGAATGTTCCTGAGATCTGCCTTGTTGTGTTTTAGCTTGGAGCCAAAGCTCTTTCTTTTTGTTTTTGTTTTAAGTTAGCTCTGTAACTATACAAATTCTGGTTTTATTTTTATTTTTATTTTTTTCCCATTTATTTATTTTATTGCATTTTAGGTTTTGGGGTACATGTGAAGAACATGCAAAATTGTTGCATAGGTACACACATGGCAGTGTGATTTGCTGCCTTCCTCCCCATCACCTACATCTGGCAATTCTCATCTGCAACTCCCAGGCAGGCTTGCTATCTAAGGACCTCATCTGGCTTCTCTTGGAAAGAACAGTTTTCAGCATATGCCATCTTCCTTTAGCAAATAGAAAGGGAGGGGGCAGAGAATGGGAGATCCACTTTATCCTTTCCATTCATTTTCTCCTCTTTTTCTTTTTTCTGTGCATGGGATTGAGGAGAATAAAAACCATGTTAATAATGATTAATATGTCTTTGAGCATTTACTATATGCCATGTATTATTTTACTTAACCCTTGATGACAGGAAGACAGAGAATAACTGAAGGAGCAAAATTCTTGAGAAGGCGATTATTAACTTGCCCAAGGGAACAGAGCTTGTAATTGGCAGAACCAGGATTTAAATCCAAGCCTGGGAGTCTCCATTGCCCTAGCTTTTAACCGTTACTTAGGTGCTGTAATCATTATGTAATAATAATAGCTATCATTTATTGAATGCTTGCATAGGCATCATATTAATTAAATTTTAGAATTATTATACAATACTTCAAATGTTTTAAAAGATATGGAATAATACAGTGAACATCCACGTACCTATCACTGATTAAATAGCTACTTAAAGTTACGTAGCTTGCCTAATTTCACTCACTCAGTTGGTAGAGAGGCAGAGCTGAGATTTGAATTCCAGCTTAGAAAATAAAACCATACCAATATGTTTGAATCTTTGTATATCCTGCCCAATTACATCTCTGTGCCTCTCCAACATAAGTAACTACAATCCAGAATTTGCAGGCCTTAAAAATGTTGTATACATTCATTATGGTGATTGTGCTATGAACTTTAAATTCATTACCATATTGGTTTCTTAAAACAATTCTGTGGGGTTGATTTCATCTACTGATATTATCCTAAGAGGAAGAATAAGACTCATATCTCTGCACTGTGAGCACAAAGCCCTTGTTGCCAGTTTTAATGAGGCAGCTTTCTCCTTTACGCTGCTTGGCATATTTAGCTATATGTGGCATATTTTATACAGAATCATAGAACGTCCAAACAAAATAGATTTTAGCTATCATTTGGGTTTGGCTTGTTCTTTATTATCTTTTATCTTCAATGTCACCACCTTAAAGTTCCCCACCATCATACATTTCTATCACAGCATCTTTTTGGTATCTTTTGTAGCACTAATCACAATCTATAGTTATTAGCTTTGCTTATTTGATTACCTGTGTTCCCTATTAGAATGTAAGCTTCATGTTGGCAGAGACCTTGTGTGTCCTTTTTCATCTTCAACAGAGGCTTATTGAGCAAATAAATTGAATCCAGCCTCCTCAATGTAAAGACAGGGAATGTGAGGCCTGGAAAAGGACTTGCCAAGATCATACATCCTAGGTTTTCTGACTCGCAGGCAGACACTGTGCTATGAGGGACAGGAACTTCGGTGGTTATAAAAATGGTAGATGTCCTCATGGTGCCTAATTAGTGTTGATAAATGATATGAAGGAAGAGACAGTGTTTGGTGAGAGAATTCTAGAGGAGCATCTGACTTAAATTGGAGGAGAATTAGGGAAGGCCTCTCAAAGAAGGTGACATTTCAGAAGAAACCTGAAGGGTGGGTAGGCTTAACCAAGTGAACTACAGAAAGAAGAGAGTTCGACACAAAGGAGGTAGAATGCCATACAGGTTCTAACGTGGGAAAGCATGTGTTGTATTTGAGAACTACTCTAAGGCCAGTTTTGCTGAAGCAGAAAGTCAGTAATGGAAAGAGTAAATAGATGATCTCAGAGATATAGGCCATAGTCAGAATTTAAAGGGCTTTGTAATTTATCCTAACTGTAATGAGAAACCATTGCAGGGTTTGAAGAATGGGAGAGATAAGACATGATTTCTATTCTAGGAAGTTTCCTCTGGCAGTGTTATAGAGAATGGCTATGGGGATGGTGACGAGAGTGGAAGCGGGAGGCCAGTCAGGATGCTGAGCCATAGTCTAGGCAAAGCATGAGGGTAGCAAAGGTGACAGTGGAGCTGGGGAAAGTATACTGTTTCAAAAGATATTTTAAATATATAATCAATTGTACAGGTGATAGATGTGATATGGGTATGGAAGAGATGTCTGAAATTGGGGAAGAGTAGAGGAGAAGCAACTGTGGCTGGGATTGGGAAAAGAGAAGAAAACTCAGTTTTAGATAGGTTTTGGAGATACCTGTGTGAGAAATCCAAGTGGAGATGTCAAACAAGCAGTCTGGAGCTCAGTGAGGTATCTGATCTTGAGTTTAGAAATTGGGAGTTGTTAGTACATAGATGATATTTAAAGTAATGGGAAATAGGCACCGTGATTACCTTCATCTTATGATGAGGATGATAAATTTACAGAAAGGTAAAGAGACTTATCCAAGATGAATTTAGCTAGGGCGAAAGAGTTAAGTGAAAAGAGAAGAGAGCCCAGCCTAAGTAATGGGAAATTATTCACATAAAGATTGGAAAATAACAGCAAACTCCTATATGGCACTCACTATAAGTACATGACCTCATTACATCTTAGCCACAATCTATAAAAAAGATATTATTAGACTTATTTACAGAAAGGGAAACTGAGGTTAAGAGAGATTAAGTGACTTACCTAAGGCCATTCAGCTGTGGAGTGGCAGATAGAAGTCTGATATAAGCAACACCATCTAACGGAAGTTTCTGCAACGATGGAAATATTCTCTGTGTTGCTGTCTAATGTGTTGCTAGTCACATGTTGTTGAACAATTAAAATATGGCTAATGGGACTGAGGGACTGAATTATTACTTTTAATTTTATTAAATAATTTTATTAATTTAATTTAATTTTATTAATTTAAGTGTAATAGTCACAATGTGACTAGTGGCTACCATATTGGACAGCATGACTTGAGAGAGACTGTGCTCTTAGTTGCCTCTCTATAGAGAAACCTATTAAGGAGGCTCAGAGGAGTAGCCAGAGAAACATAAAAAAGAAAATCAAGAATATGCGTGTCACAGCAGCCAAGAGAAAAAGAGTATGTCAAAAAAGAAGGTGAAATCAACTGTGTTTACTACTGCTGCATTAAACTCGATGAGGACAGAGAAGTGACCATTGGAGTCAGTCAGACAAAAGTGACTTAGAAGAGAAGTTTTGGAATTACAGATACTGGTAGTATTGTGAGATGAGGAAAATGAAGGCAATGTGTGTTTATACTTCTTTCAAACAATTTTGCTTTGAAGGAGAGCAGAGAAAGTGAGCATAAACTGGAGGAGAATGTGGGATGAAGGTTTTTTCTAAGATGTCCAAATACTTGAAGACTGACAGGAATGATCCTATAGTGAAGAAAGAATGATGTAAAAAAGCAAAGTTTCTGAGAAACTAAGGGTGCAATGAGGAGAAAATTTTTTTCTATTGTGTTATAAAAAAAATCTAAGTAAAAGCCCTGAACAGAGATTTCAAGTGATTTCTTTTTTTTCCCCATTTATTTATTTATTGCATTTTAGGTTTTGGGGTACATGTGAAGAACATACAAGATTGTTGCATAGGTACACATGTGGCAGTGTGATTTGCTACCTTCCTCCCCATCACCTACATCTGGCATCTCTCCTCTTGCTATCTCTCCCCAACTCCCCACCCCCCACCATCCCTCCCCTATTTCCCCCCAACTGACCCCAGTGTGTAGTGCTCTCCTCCCTGTGTCCATGTGTTCTCATTGTTCAACACCCACCT
>NW_016107607.1:1618478-1705768 GCF_001604975.1 Cebus imitator
CACAGAAGTTTCTTACTACCCACCTTCTGAAGTCTGATTCTGTCATTTCATCACACTCGTTCTCCATCCAACCTTGTTCCCTTGCTGGTGAGGAGTTGTGATCCCTTGTAGGAGGAGAGGTGTTCTGGTTTCAGGTGTTTTCATCCTTTTTCTGCTGGTTTCTTCCCATCTTTATGGATTTACCCACCTGTCGTCTTTGTAGTTGCTGGATTTCAGATTGAGTCTCTGAGTGGACATTCTGTTTGTTGATGATGAGGTTATTTCTGTTTCTTGGTTTTCCTTCTGACAGTCCTGCCCCTCTGCTGTAGGTCTACTGAGGTCCACTCCAGGCCCTGCTTGCCTGGGGATCACCTGCAGCAGCTGCTGAACAGTAAGGGTTGTTACCAGTTTTCTTCTTCTGCTATATTTGTCCCAGAAGTATACCCGCCAAGTGTCAGTCTGATCTCTCCTTTATGAGGTGGGTCTTTGGATATACACGGGTCAGGGAGCTGCTTGAGGAGACAGTCTGTTCTTTATAGGAGCTCAAATGGTGAGCTGTGAGCTCTGTTGTTCATTCAGAGCTGCTGGGCAGGTACTTTTAGGTCTGCTGCAGCAGAACTCATGAACCGCTTTTTGTTCCCAGGTGCTCTGTCCCAGGGATTTAGGGTTTTATTTATGAGTTTCCGTTATGCTGCTGCCTTCTTTTTTTTTCCTTCAGAGCTGCCCTGCCCAGCAAGGAGGCAGCCTAGTCACTGTCTGCCTATAGAGGCTTTGCTGAGCTGCTGTTGGCTCTGCCCAGCTGCCGAGTGAACTTCCCTGCAGTCCTGTTTATGTGGGTGTAGTTAGAACTGCCTCGGCAATGGTGGCTGGCCTCTGTTAAGGGGAATTCTCTCTGTAGTGGCGGGTTGCCTTGGTAACGGCGGGCTGCCTCAGCATTGGCTGACTACCTCTGTAGTGGTGGGCTGCCTTGGTAATTGCAGACGCCCCTCCCACACAGAGCTGAATTGTCCCGGGTTCAGCTGTGCTTGCTGTGAAACTCTCAATCCAGAGAGTTTCTGATTGCTGTTCTTTTGTAGGGGTGGGACCAGCCGAGAATGATCGCCTGGCTCCCTGCCTCAGAGCCTTTTTTTTTTTTTAAGTTGGTGTCCCAGTCGCCTGTTGAAGAGACACCGAGTTCTGTGTGTTTTCCCCTGCTTGCAGCAACTCACTGTGCTGGCTTAAACAGTGGCACTGAGATTCGTGGCACTTTTTTTTGCCTTGGAATCTACTGTCCTGGTTCCCTGTTCAGTCCCCTTTTTAAACAGATGAATGGGTTACTTCCTGTGGCTCCAATCGCCAGCCAAAAGGACACCGGGACTGGTGTATTTTGTATGGAGAACCGCTGCGCCGGGGCACTGACAAAGCAGCTGTGGGGCAAAGCAGCGGCGCTGGCTAACACAGCCACGCTGGCCGACACAGCCATGCTGGCCACCCATGGGGCTTCTCCTCCTGGGAATTTCCTAGTCTGTGAGCAATAAAAATGTGGCATCCACTCACCCTCTGCGCTTTTGCTGGGAGCTGCAATCCTGAGCTGTTCCTAAACAGCCATTTTGGATCCCCCCTCAAGTGATTTCTTAATATACTTACCTCAACTTTGATGAGATTTTCAAAATCCCCTTAAATCCATACACTACTAGAAAATTCTTTCATAACCAATGGCATATAGACAGGGGACACCCAAATAGGTCCCACTGAAAACTTAGAGAAGCTATATACTTTTATTTTTTTCACAAAATATAGATGTTTATTTGTTCCACAAATGAAAAAACGGATGTTAGAAGACATGTTCAGCAACAAAAACGTCTCCATGATTACTCTGCTCAATGAGAATAAAAGGATTCATGAATATACATATTACGGCAAAATTTCAGAACATTAAAGATACACAGAATGCCTTAAAAACTTGTAGAAAAGAGTTATAAAAAACAAAATACATATAAAAACCCAAATCATTCTTGAATAATAAATTTTATCAAAGCCAATGGATGCTAGATGAAAAAGGTAGAATCCTTTTAAAATTTTATACCTAGAAAAACTCTCACTCAAGTAAAATAATATCATGAAGATTTTCAACATACATGGCCACATAACATTTATCTCTCATGAATTTTTCATAGGGGACTATTGGAAGATACATTACAGTTAAAGGAGAGAATAAATTCCAAAAGAGGAAGGCAAGTAATCCAGGAAACAATGACTACAAGTCTGCAAATATTTGAAGAATAGCGCAAATGCAGCCTCTAGAAGACACACATTAGAAGGCACTTTTTCCCAATTGGAGGAGGCTTAGAGCCTTCAGTGTAAAGGTTGCTAAGTAAAAGGGAGTCTTGAAGAAGGAGAAATTCTGACTGAAAGGTTAGCATAATTTGTGAATAGGAAAATGTCAGATGACAGATAAAAAGAAAATTAGAAATGCCTAGGTAAACAAAGATGCAATAAAAAAATATAAGGAAGTCATGGTCCAAATATAAAGCAAATTAAAATGAAGTATGCTTTAAAACAATTGAGAGCTAAAGTAAGAAGAATACATTTTAATTTTAAATATGGGTTCATTTATATTAAATTAGCTCAAGAAAATAACGCTGTACATCTAACAAATGAAAAGCATCTTAATAGAGAATTTGGTCCCTTGTTTAACAATATTTACTACTTTCTATTATTGAAAGCACTATTTATTGGTAATAGAGTCAATCTACTGTCAAGGTATGGGACACTAGGTTGTGATTGCAAGATAAAAATTATGTTTCAACTTATACCTTCTATACCTAACACAGAATCCATAATAAATGTGAGTCCTCATTAATATTTGAAGTAAAAATACATAAATTTCTTTTTTCTAATGTTGCATTTTTTTATTTTACAGAAGAAAATGGTGGAAGATAAAATAATTTAAGAAGTCCTATTTTGTCTAGCATAGGGGGAAAGAGAACACAGCTTTGTGAGTTTTTAATGACCAATCTATTAAGGTAGAAGTCAAACTATTCCTATGTTAAAGCTTTAGTTTGACCAAAATGAAATGATCAGGAAACAGATTTCTTTTTATCTGATTCTTATACTGTTATTTTACTTTACTCTTTAGTTCTGAGGAAGAGGACATAAAAATCTTAATTTCACTCCTCTTGCTCAGTTACAATGTTCAGAGAAATGTGGCATTTTAACCATAATTTTGGCAAACTTGGTTATTTTTGTATGGCCATCTGTCCCTAAAGTACATTATTAAGAATTTTTTTTAAAAAAACTATACTTTAAGTTTTGGGATACATTTGCAGAACATGCAGGTTTGTTACATAGGTATACATGTGCCATGGTGGTTTGCTGCACCCATCAACCCGTCATCTACATTAGGTATTTCCCCTAATACTATCCCTCCCCTATCCCCCACCCTCCAACAGGCCCTGGTGTGTGATGTTCCCCTCCCTGTGTCCATGTGTTCCCATTGTTCAACACTCACTTATTAGTGAGATCATGTGGTGTTTGGTTTTCTGAGTGTTAGTTTGCTGAGAATGATGGTTTCCAGCTTCATCCATGTTCCTGCAAAGAACATTAACTCATCCTTTTTTATGGCTGCATAGTATTCCATGGTGTATATGAGCCACATTTTCTTTATCCAGTCTATCAATGATGGGCATTTCGGTTGGTTCCAAGACTTTGCTATTGTAAATAGTGCTGCAAAAAACATACATGTGCATGTGTCTTTATAGGAGAATGATTTATAATCCTTTGGGATATACTCAGTAATGGGATTGCTGGGTCAAATGGTATTTCTATTTCTAGATCCTTGAGGAATCACCACACTGTCTTCCAAAATGGTTGAACTAATATACACTCCCACTAGCAGTGTAAAAGCTTTCCTATTTTTCCACATCCTCTCCAGCATCTGCTGTTTCCAGACTTTTTAATGATTGCCATTCTAAATGGCAGAAGATGATATCTCATTGTGGTTTTAATTTGCATTTCTCTAATGACCAGTGAAGATGAGCTTTTTTCCATATGTTTGTTGGCCACATAAATGTCTTGAGATGTGTCTGTTCATAGCCTTTTCCCACTTTTTGTTTTTTTTTTTTTTCTTGTAAATTTGTTTAAGTTCTTTGTTTCTGGATATTAGACCATTGTCAGATGGGTAGCTTGCAAAAATTTTTTTCCCATTCTGTAGGATGCCTGTTCACTCTGAAGATAGTTTCTTTTGCTGTGCAGAAGCTCTTTAGTTTAATTAGATCCCATTTGTCAATTTTGGCTTTTGTTGCCATTGCTTTTGGTGTTTTAGTCATGAAGTCTTTGCTCACGCCTACATCTTGAATGGTATTGCCTAGGTTTTCCTCTAGGATATTTATGGTTTTAGGTCTCTAATGAGACATGCCTGCTTTTAAGTAAGCTTATAAAGCCATCATGTTATAAATATAACTTAATTCTAGGGTAAAGTCTGTATCATCCATCAATGGATCGCATTAGGAACATATTCTCATGAACATAATCTAATAAGACCCTCAAAAACTCAAGCATAACAGATGGTAATATGCCATTTTTATAATGAGGAAAACCTGAGATGGGGAGCTGAAGTGACTTGTGTAGGGTCACACAGCAAATTAAAGGCAGAATAATGAATGGAGGCTATCTTCTAAGTCACTGCCTGTGTATGCTACAATGACGTTTTTCCTCTCCGTTGGTGAGTGTATGTGTTGAGTCATTTGAGAAATTTTTTCTCTAGGATACACTTCAGCTCTATTTTTTTCAGAAACAAATGTCTAAAACATCATGGAAAGTACCTAGTGTTGCATACTGTCTCCCCACCTCAACCCCTATCCCCACCCCAGTCCACCATCAATCTTTTAGTATAATCAAAGTAAACATAAATAAGTAAGTGGCTGGACCTGGTGGGATTCTGAAAGAGATCCCCAGTTGAATGGAAATATATGGGAAATTTTTAAGTGCCCCTAGATTTTACTTGCACTAATAAAGGAAATTAAATGATCTTGCTAAACTCAATCAAATAAGAAAGATATAAAAAAATTATGTGTTTCATATGTTATAAGATTATATACAGTTTATCTGGGGCCTCTCTCTGACCTTCTGGGGTATGTGTTTGGGGAATAGGGAGGATGAATGATTGGAGGGGTTTGGGGAAGTACAGCCTTGAAAACGGAAACATACAATTGCAAAAAGAATCTACCAGCCCCTACCCCGCAAACCAGGAAAGTTTGACCTCCTTCCTTCCACTGCCTCTTTATTTCTGGGTTCTTCTCTTGTGTCTTCCAGTCCATTTTCCAAGTCCCTTGTCCTGGGACTCCCTTGGTCCCCGCTTTACCTCCCTTGAAAATTATTCAACTGACTCTGTCCCACCAGTCTTCAGTTGAACAGTTTAGGAAATTGACTCCTTTTCTTCTTTTTTTTTTTTTCACTTAAAGAAGAAACTAACAGCCAAATATTTAAAACAGAAAATGAACAAACATTAACCAGGAACTTGCACTGAAACCTAAACTGAGAGGGACCTTGAGATCAGTCAGTGGGCTAATTTATAGCTAGTGAGGCCAAATAAGGGCAGGTAACTTTCTTAAAGCCCCACAACTAGTGACCTAAGACTAGTTTCCCTACTCTCATACATACGGTAGATGCTGCTCAATGGCAAGCCAGCGTCTGTTCCTTGAATTAATCATCCATTCAACAAGAATGACCTGGGTTTAAATGTGATCCTTACCACTTACTAGTTGTACAAGCCTCCATTAATGGGGATTGGTAATAGTATTTCTCTCCATAGGGTTAGTGAGAAGAGTAAGTGAAGTAATAGACACATACAAAGGACAATAGGCTACATTGTATGTAACTTACTATTAGTAGCAGCCCAGTTCTCAAGAGCATGTTTAGAGGGGATACCCCAGACTTGGCTTCTGGGAGGGAAGGAGAAACCCCCTCCAACACACACTTGGCAAAGTCCTGCAATAGAGGCTATCCAAAAGCCTTGTGTGTGCTTCCTGTGTTTCCTCTCCTGGAGGTTCATTTCCTTTGCTCTGCCATCATTTCCACTCATTCTTGCCAGTTCAAAGCCTTTTATGGTGACTTGGGGTTTGACCTTTGTGGGTTCAGTTTCCAGGCATTTCCTGTTACCTTTTCTTTCTGTCAGTTTCCTTCTTTATGGACAATTTGTTTTCTTGTGCTCACCAGAGCACAAAGAAGCAGCTTAATACATTCCCATGCCCATAGGGGGTCATCAAAGTGTGGTAGAAATAACTGTGGCCAGGATATCAGAACACCTGGGTTTTTATCTTTCTACGCTTGCTTGAGCATGTCACTTTGGCACTCTGAACCTTAGTTTTCTTGTTTTCACATAGAGAGCATTGGACTAGATGGATAAGTACTCAGAAGCCTCAGATACATGCCTAGCTTTCTGTGTTGTGATATGCCTAGTTTTATGGTGAAGTGTTTGATCTAATTTCATTTCTACCAGTTTTGGTTTTAATTAGCAGAAGAGCAGATATCAGGTCCCCTTAACATGTAGACAAAAACACACACAAACTGTTGAGAGAAAGATATGTTAATTTGCTTGATTGCAGTAATCATTTCACTATAGGTATATCAAAACATCATGTTGTATATGTTAAAAAAGTACAATAAAAACTAAAGCAATCTACTTAAGGCATCTCTTATAGAGGAGAGGAGCTTTTTAGTAATACCCACCCCATCAAGATTAGGTTATAGGGGAAAAGAAGGTAATACCCACCAATGGAAACAGGTGCCAGAGATTGGCCAAAGGGATTGTCCAAAGCATCCACCCCTCACACTTTCCGTGCACCATCAGCTAAAATGCCCTGGCAGGCAGCTCTTGAAAATCCATGGCTTAGGTGTTGCTTAAGATTTTTTAGTTGTCCATCTAGCTCAAAGAGAGAGGAGTATCCAGCCAGAGAAGAAGCTTCACTGAGCTAGAGCATGTGGCGGGGAATCAGTCAGTCAAGAAGCAACTTAAGCAGCTGGTCTGTGAGGTAGGTGGTATTGCTTCTATTTTACTCATGGGGAGCTGAAATTAAAAAAGGTTAAATGACTTGCCCCAGAGTTTACGTTTGTCACAGAACATGATTTCAACCGCACATCCATAGTGCTTGGCATGCTTAGTGTTGCACTGAATGGAATAAAAAATTGTAGGGTGGGTCTGTTGCTATCTGACTGTGTGAACATAGATAAGTAATTTCACTTCTTTAAACCTATTTCTCCATGATTAAAGGGAGGATGATATTACCTATTGATATGGTTTGACTCTGTGTCCCCACCAAAATCTCACCTTGAATTGTAATAATGCCCACGTGTCTAGGGCAGGACCAGGTGGAGATAACTGAATCATGGGGGAAGTTTCTCCCATGCTGTTCTCATGATAATGTGTGAGTCTCAGGAGATCTGATGGTTTTATAGTGTCTGGCATTTCGCCGGCTTGCACTCATTCTCTCTCCTGCCACCTTGTGAAAACGTGCCTTCTGCCATGATGGTAAGTTTCCTGAGGCCTTCTCCGCCATGTGGAACTGTGAGTCTATTAAACCTCTTTTTTTAAATTGTAAATTACCCAGTCTCAGGCATTTCTTCATAGCAGCATGAGAATGGACTAATACACCTATCTTCAAAAATTGTTTTGGCCCTACCATGACAAAATGCACGTAAATGTGCTTTATGAAAACAGGGCTCTGCAGGTATAAGGCATAACAGATTAGAAAGCTAATTTACCATTAGATTTTCTCACTGATCATCTTGTATTAAAAACAGTGAGGTGCTTAAAGTAAGGAGACTCCATACATCCCATGGGGCAGTAAGCTACTTTCATTTAGAAAAATAATGATGGTGCTTATAAATATTTCTATCTTTTCTGACATAGTCTGCGTGAGAATGGAGTGCTCACCTCTGGAGTAGTTGGTCACTAAGGTGACTTCCAGCTTGATGACTCCAGAGGAAGACAAGGCTGTTACAAAAGCCTCAGGGGCAGGTCCTCTGCTTCACTTGGCCTTATTTTCACATTGCCTTGCAGAGGGCCTAGCAGGCTCAATGACTGGAAAAATGAATGCAGAATTGTGAGCCAGGTGTCTACGCATCAGATGACCACATGATGGCAGTAAAGTCAGGTGAATTCATTCTCTGCCGCTTTCTCAGTCCTGCATCTTGTCCTTAGATGAAAGAATGTGAATCACAATTCCTTGCTTCTGTTTCTTCCACTGGAATTTCTTCTATAAACCTTGGTATTGGCTTCCCTTTCCCCTTTCACCTTTATTGTTTATCTTTCTTTGTCTATTGAATAATACTGTATCCTAAGCCTTTGTTTAAAAACAGAACCCGTTTTTAAATGGGAATGCCAATACTGTAGCACCCATCTCACAGGGCTCTCATGGGGATGACATAAAATTGTGTAGCTAACACATCTAGCAGACCAGGACCTGCACCCACTAAACGTTAACGATAACTGATATTATTATTTTTAGACAGGGTCATGTTCTGTCACCCAGGCTGGAGTGCAGTGGTGCTATCATGGTTCGCTGTAGCCTTGACTTCCTGGCCTCAAGTGATCCTCCTACCTTACCGTCCCAAGCAGCTGGGACTACAGGAATGCACCACCACACCCAGATAATTTTTTGTATTTTTTGTTGAGATGGGCTTCACCATGTTGCCGAGGCTGGTCTTGAGTTCCTGGACTCGAGTAAGGAACTCAGCCTCCCAAAGAGGTACGATTACAGGCATGAGCCACTTGGCCTGGCATTAACTGCTAGTATTACTATTGTTATTAGTATAGGTCGGACAATAATGAAGGTATTTTAATGAAGTGAAATTGGTTTCAAAGTCAGGAATCAGAAGGAAAACTAGGGACAACTGTAATCCTAGGAGCAATTCCCTGGCGAAGCTAGAGTTACAGGGGTGGAAATATAATATCTGTGTTCTATGTCATATGACTTTTTCAAATCATTGTCACCAAGCCTCACCCGGGTGAACTGTGACACATTATGAGAGAGACAAACGTATCTTTCAAGTGAAAGTCCCTAGCACTGCATCAAGCAACATTGTAGGTTTCCTATAAATTTGATTCCTCTTGCTTCTCCTCTAAAAGTTAGACTGATATGGGCTCATGATATGGTCATATCCAGTGGTTCCCCATGGAGCTGTACATCAGAATCATCAGGGCCTTCTCCCCAGATATCCTAATTTTGTAGATCTGGAGTGGAGCCTAGGAATCTGTATTTTACAGCTCTCTCAGACACTTTTGGGAGCTAGTGGACCAGTTGGCAATGTGTTTAGCTGAGAGAAAGAAGATCTGAGAAGTATTATTTATTCTAGGCATGGCGCTAAGTGCTTTGTATGTGTCACCTTTTTGACCTTCACAGCTGCTCTGTGAGATAGGTGGTATCAGTTCCATTTAATCATGGAAAAGCTGAAACACAGAAATGATAAATGGCTTGCCTCAGAGGTTCATATTATGAAAGGACATGATTTCCAGCACAGTTCCCTGTAACTCTCATCCCAGACTCTTCTCCTGGTACCACACTGACTTCCTGAGCACACACAGACCTGGAATCAGTCTCTGTATTCTCTAAGTAGGGACCTTGGTCAGACACTTTATCTGGCTGCTTGATTCTTTCCTCTGTAATAATTCCTGACTCTGGCTGGGACTTGACCTATGAATAAAACAAAGAAAAAATAAATAAATGTGATAATGTATTACAGAATACCTTAAAAATGATAGAGTACTAAACTCATATTGGGTGGCATTTTTTGTGGCATTTGTCATTACCCAGGAACCTTGGACCCTGGAAAAGTCTCTATAGTGTATATCCATTGGCTGATAAAGCATGGATGGAAATAGCTAATGTTTAAAACTGGCATTGCTGGTATGGGGCTAATTTAATGGCTAGAATGAGGGAACATGAAATTCTGAGTCCTCAGGTTAGTCAGCTCACTGGGTCTGGCTTTCTAGCATTCTTGAATATTTGAGGATTATGTCAAAAATTAATAATAGTCACTTAATAAGCATATTCTGGACACTCACTGTATTCAAGATGCTGAATAAAGCATTGTGAAAACTACAAAGAATTTAAGGATATAGTCTTCAAGAAGCCTGTAATTTATTTGAGGAGATATGATACGTGCGCGCGCACACACACACACACACACACACACACACACACACACACAGAGAGAGATGGAATCTAACAAAAGCAGTCATAATGATATCAATCACAAATGTGTAGTATCATCAGAAGGAGTAAATTACTGTTGTTATGCTAAGGTACACAATGAGAACTCTAGAATCTATTTTCCTTCTCTTTATATAAATTCTCATCTAGATTATGGAAAATGGCCCCTAATTCTCTGTCCCTGTTCCATAAAGGTACTGCACGTCAACCCCTTTATCTATCTCTCATTCTGTGGACAAACTGACATTTCTAAAATGCAAATCTGATGTCATTATCCTTCTTCAGCAGTGGTTCCCCATTGCCTTCAAGATGAAGTCCAGACTTTTTAGCAAGGCCTACAGGGACTCTGGCTGTCACTTCCATTACCACCCTATCTTCTTCTCTTGCCCAGCCACCTCGAAAATGCCATGTTCCTCCATCCCTTTGCAACTTTGCATGTGTTACTCCCTTTGCTAGGAATACCCTTCTTCCCTCCCTTACTTCTTATGTTTCCCTGAAACCTCCCCAGCCCCTTTCAACTGGATTTGATATCCTTCACCTTGTAGCAGTCCATATTGTAGCACTTGTCACACTAATACTGTTTCCTTGTCCCACTTCTGCCTCTGGATCTTTTCACACATCTAGTTCAATATGTTTTTAGAGTTTACTATAGTGACTGGCATATAGAAGCATTTAGCCAATATTAGCTATTACTATTCTAGTAACTGACTTATTTAGCTGAGGAAGTTTAAGTGGAAGCAAGCAGAGGTTTATTGAGCAGATGTTAGGGGAAAGGAACCAATTTCATAGAGGCTAAGTGTCCTCAAGAGCTTGGGCTGAATCCCATACATCCAATATTTGGTAAGATGGGTTTTAACTTGTCTCCTCTAGGAGAGTGCCTAAGCTCTTCTAAGAAGCTGCTCCAGGTGTAGCTGACAGGCTGTGCAAAAGGCCACATGGGGTGACACAGAAGTGTTTTTCAGAGGCAGCTAAAGATAAATCTGGAGAAAGACCTAGAAGCACAATTTAACTTGGCCTGAGACATGGAGGATGAGCAGGGTAGCTAAAACTCAGGATAGTGATATGAAAAAGGATATAAATAAGCAATACAGGTTGGCAAAACATGAGGAAAGGTTGGAAGCTAATGCTCAATAGTGGCAAGGAAGATTTTAATCAAAGCACTCAATTTTTCTGGCAGAAGTGTGTGAGAGGGAAAAGAAAAATCAGCCAAATCAGGGCATTTCCTCATCATGAGGACTTGGCTCTTTTTGAGTACTCCCATGGATGTTCTAGTAAGTGCCCTGGTCTTCCCTTACCATTTGGAACATTGGGTTGAACCATGATGAAATTGAAAACTGAGAATGTCCTACTCTTCCAGCAGACCTGAGTGGACCAAAAAGTCAGTGGCTACTCACAATAAGATATTTACCTGAACAACTGACGTTTTCAGTGGGTTTTTAAAATTCTTCTTCTCTGGCAAAGGAGCCTGGCAGGCTTCTGGAATCTTCAGTAGGTTCTGGGCCTCCAATTTGGGCTGCTGTTGACACTCACGCCCAGCTTGGAGAGTGAGAAGAGAGATGTTCTCATAGCTTTGGCTGTCTTTTTACTGGGGGCCGTGGTGGGGGTGGTAGGGTGTTTGGCAATTGCTCTTGAATTCTTTGGCTTTGCTTTATCTTTGTGGATTATTCATCTGTGTTTGCTGAACCTAGCAGAGAAAGTTCTCTGCTCATTTAGCTTGGCTGCATTAAAAATGTTTTTATATTGCTACCTATAAAGACCCTAAAGTCAGCAGTATGTCTCTGAACAGATGAGACCACCAGCTCCTTCCAAACCCCTACTTCTCCTGCCACCATAAAATTCAGGTCCCCGTGGCAAAAATATGTTGAGTCAGCAAATAGCAACCACCACTCCCTCCCTTAACTTACCATGTGCATCAAGCAGTAGTTTGGGAGATGCGTTGTTACCTGCTTTCATGACTTTAGATGGTGCCACAGTGATGAGAAGAACAGCTGGCTTTCCAGAACTGGGTTTGCTTTGGAAAAAATAATACCCTCAATAGGAAGAGGTCCGTAAAAGCTTAACCCCCCCTAGCCATCAGTCTCCATGTGCCATGGTCTCTATCTCTTGTGTTCTTATCTTCCACCCATCCCATTGACTCTCCTTTAGTCTCTTTCTCTACTTTGATTTCTTTCTACTCTGTCCCCTCACTCCCTACTCTGTCAAATCCCAAAGGATTCCTAGGTGTTTCTCTGTAGCTGAGGGTTTTGTCCTCAGGGCCAGTATAGTTTGCCTGGCTTGATATGAGGAAGCCTGTGAAAGCCATCAGGGTCCCCAGTTCTCTCCCAAGCAGACTTCTCTGCATATCCGTCCTGTTCCTCTACAATGGTGGTAAAGTTGAGGATAATATGCAGATTCCCATTTTAGGTTCTTCTCTATCCTTGGTGTCATTCCTTCCCTTATTTTGCCTATCTAAGGCCACAGCAGTGTCTCTCAAACTTACTGATTAGTGGAGTATATTAGATGAAAAAACAAATGCTAATATTGTTATTTTTGCCCCTTACCTGAAATGCCCTCCAGTCTCCTGATTTCAATAATTCCTAGAATTTGGATCTCATCTTTCTAATGGAATACAACCCTCTTTCTCTACCCTTGAACTATTCACATTGTCCAAATGGATTTATCCCTTCTTGCCTGACCCTGAAACTCCAAACTACTTCACAATTCTTACCCCATCCTCATGAGCCTCTCCTCTGACACACCAATATCCAACACTTCTTACCATAATCCTGGGTCCTAGGATGTCTATTTTTCCCTTCTACAGTAGCAGTTCTCAGAACTTGGCTGTTGGCAACACTTGTGTCAAATTAAACCTTCATATATCTGAAAGTTCCATTACATGTCATCTAGCCCTATTCAGTTTTGGAGGTGTTAGTTTTCATTATGGGCTTGCTATGTCCCTGCTTCCCTGACTCTTTCTCCAAACTTCCAGGAGTCTGGAATTTCATCAGATGATTCTCTGAAAGGGAAGACTCAACTAACTCAAAAGACAGATTTACCTTACTCTCTTTTTATGTCTTTTCTTTTCGACATTGTTTCCTTCTTCCTCCAAACAGAATTCCTTTTTTGGATTCACTCTCTACCATTCTTGGCTTCTAAGCTGGCATTCTGCACATGCCCCCTGAATGAAGGAGCCACTCTATCAGATTCTGTCTGACTCTGGTCCATAATTTTGATGCTCACATCAGTGCTAGGTCCCACCACAAGCATTGGTTTGGGGCTAACTCCCCATAGCTCATCATGACCCATTGACAAATGGCCAGACACCACACCTCTGAAGGGCATGGGACTGGAGCCCTATGGAGGGTGGTCAGTTTAAGTGGCCGCCAGTGACAATTTATGTCGAAACAGTGAGCTGTAAAACATAATATAGTGCTGAATCAAAGGAAACAGAGACATATTCCAAACCAATTTGATTTGCAACTTGGAATGAAAGAAGCGTGTCTTGATTTAAATGTCAGGCCCACTGCTGAGTGATGATTTAATAACTTGTATGAGGGATTCTGTCACAGCAAAATCAACACTGGAATTGAGTGACTCACAGATACAGTGTTAGAAATGATACAGAAGAGCAGAAAAAGGAATAGGCTTATCTCAGGGCTCATCCAGAAGCTTTGCATAAAGCTAATTTGCAGTTACAACCTCTTTTCTCCCCCTATCCTGCCACCCGATCTTTCTCTTCACAGACACCCATGCATGGATATAGAGAAAATTTCTAGGTGTGATGTCATCTCCCTGCAGTATCTTCTAAGGACACAGACTTTTAAACAATTCTAGTATGGAAGTAGAGTCAGTGCATTTAATCTGAAGGGAAGGAAGCAATTAGTCTGCTGTTTCTCAAGAGATTTCAAAAACGCATCTGGTCCTAATGTGCTGTCTTTAGGCAGGTATTTAATTCCCCCCCCCCATTTTAAGGGTTAAAAAGCTGAGATCTGGTAGACTTAAAACATTTATTCAAATGTTTATCAGTCTTCTTACTCCCAGGGAATCAGTGCCTCCTCCTCAATACCTTGTGAGATCCCTCTCCTTGAGCTTCCCTTGCCTTCCAGGGGGTAACATACCAGAATGCTCAAAATTGACCATGCGTCATTCCCAGTCTGCTTCCCAGGTCAAGAAGTTGAAGAGAATTTAAAGTGTAAATATCGGGTGTTTGTCTACATGAGGATTGCTCAACCTAGACAATATCGACACTTTTTGGCCATATTACTTTTTGTGTTGCAGGGAACTGGTTTATGTATTGTTAGATGTGTAGCAGTGTCCCTGGCCTCTGGTTAACTCGCTCTGCTTATATCCTCCATGTGCCTCCAATCTATTTGACACAGACCTTTCAGGTTAACATTTCCAAACAGTAACTCAAACTTAGTGGTTCTCAATGGTAAGCAACCTCCCCTCACACCAGGGGACATTTGGCAATGTCTAGTGATATTTCTGGTTTTCACAACTTGGTGGGGGGGAAAAATAAGTTGCTATAGACACGTAGTAGGTAGAAGTCAGGGTGTTATAAGGTACAGGAAAACCGCCCCATGTCCCTGCCTCCCACACCTAATAAATGTCCAACCTAAAATGTCAGTAGCACCAAGGTTGAGAAACGTTGCTCTAGCATATCGTTCCCTGCTCAGAAACTTTCCATTGTTTCCCACTGCTTGTTGGAAAGATGACAGATTTTGTGGCCTCTCCTGATGTATATTTAGTTTATTATTTTGCCAGCTATAGTCCTTTTTGGAAACAACTCTGAAAGTTATGTGCTTTCTCACTCACATAACTTTACTCATGCCAACCACTCCCTCTGCCTAGAATGCCCACTTCCCACTACTACAGCCAAGTTGAAATGTAGGATCTACAAAGACTTACCTGAGCTCACATTTTCCCAGCTGTGGATAATTCTTCATTCCCTGGATATTCCTATAGTATTTTACACATATATCTCTTAAAGCACTTATCATATTCACAGTACCATAGAAAATTTGAACTGGAAGGGGCTTTTAGAATTCTCTTCAGTAAATCCTTCCACTAAAAGTAAAGGAAACTGAGGTTCAGAAAAGTGAAGTGATTGGCTGAAGGCATTGTACATTCTCGTAAGACTTGGACTATAGTAATTTGTGTCCTTAGTGTTATTCTCTCAGTGTGGTTGAAATGGGTGATTATGAACTTTGAGTTAGTTCTGGCAGCCAAATTGCAATTCAGACACTTATAAGTGGGCCAAGTCATTTACCTTTCTGAAATTCAGTTCCCTGAGTAGTAAATGAAAATAATCATGGCTGCTGTGAGAATTAAATGAGACTGTGTATTAAAAATGCCTAGCATATAGTCAGTACTCAATACATATTTGTCAGATGAAAATAATGATCAATAGTAGTTTAAATAATGGGATTTAGGAACCGATGATGGTCCATGGGATCATCACTACATAAAGGGGGACTTCACTAAGAGGCAGAACTAGAGCAAAATATGGCAACTCATTGGCACCTACTCCCTACTTTTGCACCCTTCTGTAGAAGGTTTCCTCAGTAGGCCATCAGACCAGCATGCAAGTTTTCTGTGGAGTTACTGAGTGCTGACAATGGCTTTCCAAGTGGCAAGGTAGTTCTTAAAAGGTCTGCTTTTTCTTTTTATTTTACAATGCCAATGATATAATCTCTTTCTTTCCTCTGGTAGATAACAGGTAGAGTTGTGGAGGGATATGAATGGAAGATGTATTTCCTCTCTTTCTCCTTAGTTTCCTTCATGACAGCAGCCTGGGGCTTAGATGCCTTTAGAGGTCTAACAGGAATCTTTGCGAGAGGGAATTCACAAGGCACTTGAGGTGGCAATAGGAGCACTTTAGTATTGGCTTCTAGCCCAGTGATACCTGGTTCTGACTTCAGTGAGGCCTATTGGAGCCTTTCTAGTCAGCTCTTCACTTTGGAGCTGACCAATCTGTCAGCTTTGCCTAGGGCTTTGGGGTAATGGCATGCTATGCATTTATTCTCTTCATTCAGAGAAATGAGTCTTTCCCTGATCCTAGGGTGCATGTACCTAACAGAAACATCCTTGCTACTCAAATGAGGAGATGACCTGACAGGCAACTGAAGAAATAGAAAGAGATTTTCTGATGCCTTGTCTAGACTACATTTGGAGTAAGCTGGGGAGGATGAAGTTGCTTGGCAATGGGCCCACCCACAGCTGGCTCTCTTCTGCTCTGCCAGGTGAGTGCAGATTTTTGTTGGAGGAGTTAGAAGAGAAGCTCGGGTGAGTCTATTACAATTTGATTTAGAAGGCCCCTCCTTAGGGCTTACAGGTGAAGGGCTCTGTAAGTGGAAAATACTTTCAGGTATAATGAAAAAGTCTGCAGAGAGCAGAGCACTGGATTGGGAGTAAAAAGATTTGGCCTGGATTTCTGCCTCTACCTCTCTGCTTCTGAGAGTGTTCCCAGGGCTATCACCAGAGCCTCATACTATAGTTTGTGAAGTGGGTGCAATAAAGTCTGCAGTCTTCCTTCCTCCCAGTGATGGCAGAAGTTGAAGGTTTTCCAGTCTCTAGAGTTTTCACTCTGTGAATTTCAAAACATTGTTCAAAACTGCCTGCTTTGAATATGTGAACAAGGGTGTGTGTGCGTGTGTGTGTGTGTGTGTGTGTGTGTCTCCGTGTGTGTGTCTAGGGGGAGGAACAACAATGAACGGATACAGCTCTATAGGCTGCTTGTCTCTATATGGTATTCTTCAGTTTACTGTCTTCAGAATTCACCATTGTTCATGTTTAGACTACTTTGGAGATAATTGAGCTCCTTTCTCAAAGCAGGCTTCTCTTTCAAATTTGCCTTCTCTCTGAGGTTTGCACTATTTTCACAGCTGCTGTAATTGGGCTTTTACCATGATTTTGGGTGGGACCATAGGCGTTCTGGAACTTATGTGACTGCCCAGGTCTCTTGGTAAAGTACTATTTCCTCTGCAGGACTGTAACACTTGACAATGATCATAATAGGGGATAAGGGATCCATTCATCCATTTAAGTAGAGAGGAAGGATACACGGCACTATGAGTCTCTGATGTTGGAAGTTGACTTAGAAAGGTCAGGGAAAACTTCACTGAAGAGTTAATGATTAAGTTGAGTTCTAAAGAATTATTAAACGTTGACTAAGTAAAGAGAGTAGTGGAAAGTATAGGTGTACACGTGTACATGCAGTAAATATTTTAGACAAAGGAAACAGAATGTGCATAAGCCTTAAGGGATCAGGGCACATTCCACAAAGAAATAAAATACTGTATTTGCTGGTTTTACAACTTTAATTCAAAATTTAAGCCATAGTTTTAGGTGTTAAGGGTTGAAAATGCCAATGTACTCCACTTTGAAGTACTGTTAGGCTAAATCACACATACTGAAATGGTACCCACTGTGGATGGAGCACATGAAAGTATAATCTAGAAAAGAAACAAATGCATCTGTACTATTGAGCCAACAATCTGGAAGAGAAAAAAGGGCAGATAAAAAAAATGGGAAATTGAAATCTTTTTCTCAATATTTTGTCCAGCAGGCATCAGGCATACTTGTGTATGGAGTATACAGATACATTCCTGGAGGGCTACTTGGTTGAGGTGACTTGAGCCCACTGCAGTGAATTAAGGGAGGGCTCAAAGCAGGTGCCAAGTTCTGGATGTGTTCTGAGGAAGATATAAATTGGTGAATAAGAGGAGAGAAGATGTTTCTGGCAGGAGAAGCAGCATGAGACATGACTTGGTGGTAGACTATTTTATTTCTGAGATGGGAAATTTGGTGATAAATTAGAGTGGCCTGAATGGGAAAGCAAAGCAGCCTAGCTTGTGGCCGTCTTAGACTCTTTCTATGACACACAAACTAATCAATTAAAAGCAGTAAACCTCACTGAATACTATGGGAAAATAAATAATTGGTTATTTGAATTTAGCCTTTTAAAAATAAATGATCATACAGATCAATCTTGACATCCTCCTCTGACTGTAGTCAGGATTAACTTTCTTCAAGACTTAGAGGTAGGTGAAAGTTGCTGACTACCTCTCTTCTCAGGGCCTCTCTGCAATTTTGTATCATTGGGATGCTACCATAATTTCTGGAGTCCTGTTTGCTTAAGCACTTTATTTTAGCAGTTAGTTACTTTGATACCTTGGGAAATAATAGCTCTTGTTTCTCTAGGCATTGACATTTTCTGAAGGATGCTAAAAAGTCACAAATCTTTCAGACAAAGGAATCTGTCTCTGATGGAATAGCAGCTGGCGGGGTGGATATTTTTTTTAGCAGGTAACCTTTTCTATTACCTTTTAAAGGGAAAACTACCTGCTTTGAAGCTTGGCTTTGATTCCAATGCATATTTCTTTCGTAGTTGTTGAAAGGCTAGACATGTTCTAAGAGGGAATTGATTTTATTTTACCTGTCTAATCTCCTGATGATGTGACTTATTGCAACCAGCCCATGTACAGTATTCTATCACTGTGGTTAAAAGTGTGGAGTTTTGGAGTCATCATGAGTCAGCATTTATATCTTTACCACCTGCCGGCTGTGTGGTTTTCAGTTGCCTCATCTTCTGTAGCTGTGTGTGCCTCAGTTGCCTCTTCCTTTGTAAAACAGGGATAATAAGACTACCTATCTCATATAATTACTGTAATGATTAATGAGGTATATGTTTAAAGAGCTTAGCATAATGCTTGACATCTTATCAAGTTGTTCTTGTCATCATTGTCATTAACATTGCCACCCATACCACCCCCAGGCTCTTATTCTAACGAAAAATAAAATCTTACAACCTCTTGATAAGGCAAAGTTCAGCAGTTAGCACAGAAGGAAAGAAGAAAATAGGAAGCCCAGGGGCATTCACCATTTCCTATTCTAACCCTAATTATAGCATCCCAAACAGAATGTATAAAAACTGTACTTTCTGGAATCATTTCTGTAGTTCCTTACCAAAGAAAAAATATGAGAAAACAACCCCATCCTCATATATCTGTCCCTGTTCTCACAGGTACCTGTCGGCTTGGCTGGGCCTATTACTGTGCTGGAGGTGGAGCAGCTGCAGCCATGTTGATCTGTACCTGGCTCTCTTGCTTTGCTGGAAGAAACCCCAAGCCTGTCATGTTGGTGGAGAGCATGAGGAATACCAATTCTTATGCTATGGAGCTTGACCACTGCCTCAAACCTTGAGCTTTGAAAGAAGATTGGAGAGGGTGGGAAGGGGCAGGAAAGAGAGACCTGAAAACATGTATTAAAGATTAGGCCATTTGTCATCTGACTGCCAGAAGTATAGCCTAGTGTTTGCATGCTTTTTAACGTAATTGTCATTCATTTTCATATATCTTTAAGCCAGTAGGTCACTGGCTGTTTATAAAATTCATCTAGAGCAAACATTCTCAGACACTTACCCAGCTGGTGAGTACCTGCCAACCCAAAGACTCAAAGTACTCCTTTATGCAAAATAGGATCTAAAGCTAAGGCTGGGTAAGAATCGTTGTGCAGAGAGGGAGCACGAGATGGGTAGAGCTGGTTCCTACCACTCCAATCACACAGCTCATTCCATCATTTATTGCCACCCCCAAACATATCTGGAGTACCACTGCTCAATTCTTGTGATACTCTCAGGAGTATACCTTGACTCTTTTTTTCTCCTGCTTTTCTTCCCTCCCCCCACCCCCCGTTGTGGGGAAGCTTGGGGGAGGGTGACTCCCAGTGGGGAAAACATTAATCAAGAATGCTTGCGTTTAGCTTGGAGCCCCTTCCTCATTATGCTTTAGAATATTCATAGGAGTTCACTTTGTATTCTGGCTGGGTGATGAGCAAAAAATATATAGTAGCAAATATTCCCTAATCCTTTAGCGATACAGAAATGGTGTTCATAAAATGTTGTGAGAATAGACTAGGGTTTGTGGGGCACTCAATAGATTTAAATTCATGGTGTCAGTGACAAGGATGTTTCTGCTAGATACTTATTGAAATTTCCATCAGAGTTCATTTTTATTGACTAGGAAATCCACGGTGGCCTTTTACCCCCTATAGTCAGGCCTAATGTGACACAAGTTCATCTGCCTGTTTCAAAGACTGTTCGTCAAATGATCTCTCCTCCGTCTGGGGTGAGTTAGCCACAAAAGAACACAGCCCTGATGTCACCTAGGGCTGATGTATTTTTAGGCCTGGACTCCACCCAATCTGTGCTTAAGGTTGATGGATAGTGTAGAACTTGGTGTCTCTTGGGGGCAGAATTTGTCTCACTCCTCCCCTCCACCCCAGTTAATTCAGGCCAGCTCTATTGTTCCATAACTACAGCTTTAGAATGGGGAGGGCCTGTGGTTCAAAAGGCCAGCTCATCTGTTTCTATTCTTAATCATTCCAGCATGGTTTTGGTACAGCCCTACCTAGAAGGATAGAAATAGAAAAAATGGGCTTCATAAGTTATATGCCATCCCAGGAGGAGTCAGAGTTCTTATATTGGCTTTACATAGGTAAGTGAATTTAAATGATTCCTCCATTTATAGTTGATTCATTCATTGAATCACTCATTCAGAAAACATTTCTTCAGTATGTTACTGTATGACACATTCTGTGCCATTTTATCCTGGGGAGTAAAAGGACAAAGGCAGTTTCTCACCTTAAAAGGGATAGTGATGAGGTATTGAGAGACATGTCAAAAAGTACTTGTCAGTGTATTGAGTGCTAGAAAAGTGAAGAAGAGTAGCTAAAGGATCACAGAGAAGCCATTAAACCAACTTGGAGTGAAGGGGTTCATGGGAAAGCATTCTAGCAAAGAAGATACCTAAGATGGGTCTGAGAGATGAATAGCAGGAGCTTTGCCAGCAAAGGTAAAGAGTGCATGAGACAAGCAGTGATGGCAGCCAAGTCATGGAGACAGCATGGGAATGAAAGATGGGTATAAAAAGAGAGGTGGCAAAAGCTGAAGTTGAAAAGGGAAGCAGTAGCCAGATTCTGTGAGACCTTTTTTTGCCAGAATAAGGCATTTGGATTTTATCCTAAGGAAGGGTTATTGAAAGGGAAGTGACATGAACAAACTTGTAGTTTTCAAAGATAAATTTGGCTGAAGTGAGGAGAATGAAGGAAAATAAAAGGAGAACTAGAGCTATATCAATAATCTAGGTATAAAATGATCAAGACTTGCAGGAAGAGTGATTGTGAGGCCAGAGCAGATGGATGAATTTGAAATAAGATATTTAGGAAGTAGATGCCACAGGATTTATTGCCTAATGGATATGCGTAGGTTACGGTAAGTGAAAATTTTGGGATGACCACTCTGGTATGTGGGTGACTGCTATCATCAAGATGGCAAATGCAAGATGAAAAAGAGGTGGTAGGGAACTGGCGATTGAATTTATGTCGAGTATTATCTCCCTCATGGAACTGCATTAAGTATTCAAGGTAAGGCCAACTTGAACATACCTCACTGGGAAGGAAGCAATGCAATGTCTTTGCAGCATCTCCTTTCTTTAAGAAAGATGACTAAGGACAGCTAAAACAAAAAATGAAACTAGCTTAAACCTCAGTTTTATTGTGTAGACACAATAATGTAACTTTAATTTAGGAGGACCTGCTGTATAGATAATATGTCAAATATTTGAGAAAACGCAGATCACTCACTTCAGAAAAGGTAGTTGGATCAAGCGATCTCTCTTCTTGGGCTAGGCAACCTTCTGCAATTCTGTAGGATCGACTTTGTCAAAGTGAGTGTATTAGTCAGAATCCTGCCAAGAAACAGATGGTATACTCAAGGAGTTAAACTGAAATGATCTTAGGGAAGGGACAATTTATGATGGTGTGTGCAGGGTTAAGGGAACTTACCAGTGATGGTGAAGCATAAAAAGGTTATGAACAGTAAGGGGCTGTTATTACTCTTAAGACCGAAAGGACAAAATAAAGAAACAGTGTTATTGGCACCCAGCAAGAACTGCACATCTATAAGAAGGGCTGCCTCACAGGAACTGTTGCTTCAGCTAGCACAATGTAGTCTCTGCCCAAATGCAGCACAGTAAGGAGAGAGAGAGGGGAATGAACACCCATATCTCACTCTCTTTCCACTCTTTGATCTCCTGCTAGTGCCCATCATTAGCCAGACCCAGCTATATGCCAGCTAGCAAAGAAGCCTGTTGCTATAGCACACTGAGGTCAGACTTCTTTGGCACAGAGCATGGCAGGGAAGGGTGGAGAATGAAGCTTGGAGGTATGAGGGGCCAATGGAAAATAACAGTTCAGTGAGTGCTCTTAGCCACCAGACAATGCCATTGCCTTTTTCACTGCTTCCCAGGAAGTATATGCTTTGCTTTCCTCCATGGCCCAGATACCTAAACACACTGTGAAATAATTGGACCCTGGAAGGAAGACTGAAGAGGAAGGGGCTAATTTGAAATAACACTTTAAATAACTGCCACCTTGTAGGAGTTAGTTGCAGGTTTAAGTAAGTTGGAATGTTTTCTCCTCTTTTCCAATGAAAGGAAACTGGGTTTAAATGAGATTTTTTTTTTTCTTTTCTGTGAATAAACCAGGCCTGTAGGGGCTTATATTCAAAGAGGGATTAGCCCCATGTTCAATTTGAATTTAAATTTCTCCTTGTTTATGTCTGCTTTCTTTCCTTCCAGGCCTTGTTTTTACATAGATGTCGGACAAGACTAGGTTCTTTTCCCCATGGCTTGGAGCAAACTGTTAGAAGCTAAGTCTGCCTCTTTGGGCTGCCATTGCACAGAGAGGAAGGAGAGCCCATGGGTCAGGTGGAGGCTGAATGAGTGAAGTGAGAACCTTAGACACACCACAGTTCATCCTATGCCTGGCTGGCTGTCATATTCGTTGCCTGTGCATGCAGGCTGAGTGCCTAACTATAGGTCCATTGTGGCCTTGGAACCACTTAGATCTTGGAGAGGGGGTGAGAGGTAGGAGGTGATTCATCTGGACTAACTCACATTCAATTTAGTATTTCATAAGGGCCCATTTTGCAAGATAGTCCTTTCAGAAAAGAATGTCAAATGGACAGCAAGTACCCAATTGGCATGCTTTTGTGTCTAAAGGATTAAAATTTCTACACCTGGGCTAGCAAGTGTTCAGTCACTGGAGTATGTCTTCAGTGATGCTGTCTCTAATNCAGTACCTCTGCTCTCAGAGGAGTACCTGCCTTCATTAACTTAACAGCTGCTAGCAACTTCTAGGCAGTGGGTTCTGCTTTGTAGGAGCATGTGACCTGAGCCAAGATGGAAAGGTTCTGGTCTCTGGAAAATGAGTTCTGTCTTATGCAAGAGTAGATGGCAATATGAAGTCTTGGCTGGATGAGGGCAAACCCTGTGAGGATGAGGGAATGAGGAAGCTTCTGGGAAGCAGAAGCTTTATAAATTTGTTAAACAAGTTGCACTAAGGAAAGGTCCAGCTCCTTCAATATGTGATGGGGACACTTTCTTCAGAGTCTGGAATTCATGATCTGTAGAAATATTTATATTATCTGTAAAGTAGTTTCAAGATTGTATTTGGTCCCAAGGAAGCCTGGTGATGGGAATAATGGAAGTTTCAAGAAAACTAATACTGAATATATTTTGTAAAAGATGGAAGGCATCCTACTTGGTGACTTGAGGGGAAAGATGTGCTATTTCTAGAACTCACAATCAACCTCCAGCCATACCCAGTAAAGCTTTCTTAGTAGACTGCAGGCAGAACCCTTCCAAAGAGTCATAGCCACCTTGTGCCCTTGGTTAAAGAGCATTTTCTGAGCTGGAGTGGGGCTGGAGTTGAAAGATATTCATTACTAGCCTCTCTCTTAGATGTAGAGAAATCCATTTTATGCTTCATTTTTTTATCTACTTCTGAGGTTTAGGCTCTCCCAGGGTTGATCTCTTCTCTAAACTTGTCAAACCTCCACTGAGTCCTCAAAGTTAACAGCAAATATACAATTGCTATGTGTGCACACAAATAACTTAGATTTTCATTATACAGAGCTGCTGATATGATATGCAGAAGTAGGGGGAGACAAAATGCTAGGTTTTGATGGCAATGCTGTATTCTTCTCCTTCCTCCCCCTCCAGAAAGGAGGCCCAAAGAACCGCACTTGGGAGTTGTGCTGGGGTTGGGGGAGCAATCAGGAACAGCCAGCATCCACATGGACAGGACCTGATGTTGGCTCCCTTTCATGTAGTGTCTCTGCTACATTAGAAGAGGTGGTCGAAACTACAGATGAGAAACAAAGCTGGTAGAAAGTTCAAGAGGGAAAAAGGGTAACTAAAGAGATAAATACCAGAACCACTCCAGAGAAACAATGTCTCCTCCCACTGTGGCTTACTAGAATTTCATTTGGGACACCTCAACCTTCTTTCGAAGATATCTTAGTATATTTTGCACCAAAACACTGCCCTCCTAGGCAACATGGTAAAGTGAAGTCGGTCCAGGCTTTGGAGTCAGACAAATAAAGATTTGAATCTCAGCTCAAACATTTATTAGCTGTGTGTCCTTGGGCAAGGCAGTTAACTGAGTTTTCTAAAATTCTAAGACATCACTGGCTATTGGCTCCACAATTCTCAGCAACTAAAGAAGGAGTATATCATTCAGTGGCCCCATTCATTTTAATTTGCATTTATTACTCTAACACAGTGAATTTTAATCCTGGTCGACATTAGAATCTGCTGGGAAGCTTCTAAAAAATTGTGACACTTTTGTCCCATCCCAGCTCAACTGAGTCAGAATCGCTAGATGCCATTACACCATACCATCCTCTTTTTATTTTTGGTATCATCTACTGACCCCCTAGTCATCCCTCATTCATAAAGACTTTAGCACCTGGCTCAGTCTCTTTTCTATTTTTATTTCTTTCGTCCTTTTAGAAATTTCAATATCCATGTGAACCACTCTTCCAATTTCTTGGCCTCTAAACTCTTTGACTTCTTTACCTCTGACAATAAATTTTTCTACCCAACCTTTGCAGCTCCCACCCTTGACATCTACAATAAACACACAATCGCTAAAGGCCTGATTGCAAATCTCCCATTCCTGACCAACACTTCTTATTCTTTCATCTCATGATTTTTAACATTTCCACTCTACCAACTATTTGACCCCACCCCAGTTATATAACTAGAGTCCATAGTTTATCATCATAATCACCCCTTGCATAAATGTTCTACTCTTTTCCTTTTTTAAATTCTGCCATATTTGTATCAAAAAAACCCTAATCTTAGTTAAATGTAATAATTTCCCTTCTTGATGCTTGCACCATGTTCTCAACTATTTAGAGAGAAAAACTAGGTATCTTGCATGTTTTCCTTGTCTATACCCACCCACTTAGTGAGTTCATCCAATCTCATGGCTTTACATGTTATCTATACCCTTGCTACTCAAAGTGTGGGCCATGGTCCAAAAGTGTCAGCATCACATTGGGAATATGTTAGAAACTTAGAATCTTGGCTCTACTCAAGACCTACTGGGTCAGAATCTGCATTTTAACAAGATCCCTAAGTGATTCATTTGCATTAACGTCTGAGAGTCACTGATCTATACCAATGGTTATCATCTTAGATTGCAAACCAGAATCAGTTATCATTTGCTAGTGCCAATATCTACTTTCAGAAGCTCTAATTTAATTGGTCAAGGGTAGGACTTGGATATATATACATTTTGTAAGCCATTACATGATTTTAATGTTCAGCCTAGATTGATAACCACTGACTTAAGAACTGATGACTCCTAAGTTTATATCCCCAGGCCAGACTTCTCTGAACTTCAATCTCAAATGTCCAACCACCTATTCCACATCTCTACTTGGATGTCTAGCAGACTTGACAAAATGTACATATACATAACCAAGATCCAAATCTTCCAATGCTAAATGTTTTCCTTATAATCATCCCCATCTTACTAACTAAAGGGCACCATGCTTACTGGGTTTTCCGTTCTATCTCCTTGGGTGAACCTTCTCATCCTTTTTTTGGATCACCTGCCTATGTTCAACCTCCCAGTGTTGAAATCATCCAGAATACATAGCTCCTCTCAATATCTAGAATCTCCCCAGGTGATCTCATTTACATGCTGATAATGCTCTGATTTAAACATAGTCATATTGCTCAAATTTAACCTGTGCCAAAGGAAATTATTGATTTTCTCCTCCAACCTCACCAATGCTTCTGCCAAAACCTGGGAATAATCTCTGATTTTTTCATTCCCTGGGCTGCTACCTCCAATCCATGTGCAAATCTTAACAAGTCTACTTCCAAAATATATTCCTTATCTACACACTTCTCTTATGTCTACTGTTACAACCCTAAGACATTAACTGACAAAAAGTTTTAGCAAGCTGGGACTAAAAAGGAATATTCTACTATGATAACAGATACTATCAAGCCTTCAGCCAACATTGTACTAAATAAAATTTTTTTAGAAGAATTCTAGTTTAAATCAGGAAGAAAAAGGACAAAAATATTTCAGCTTACAATTGCAAACAAAAATATAAGGTACCTAAGACAAAATCTTACAAAAGATGCATAAAAATTATAAAACATCGTTGAAGTGCATGAAAAAGCAAAAATGATTCATAAATAGGTTTCATGAATGGAAAGACTTGAGATCTCTTTTAAAGCATGTCAGTTTTTTTCAATATGAATTTAGAAATTCAATGCAGTTCCAATAAATATTCTATCTTTTTCAGTGTAACTTTACATGCTCATCTTCACATTTGTGTTCAGCTATCAAGACTTAAATTTATAACAATTAACAAGTTCGGTAGTGACAAAGAGATGAAGAAATAGATAAATGGAATAGAATAGGGGATCAAGAAACACCTCATGATTATAAGGAAACTAGATAGACATGACAGAAATAACATTATTAATTAATGAGGGAAGGATAGACAAATTCAACAAATGATACTGGTAGTAGATTATCTATTTGGAAAATAAAATTATATCCCTAACATACTCCATTTATAAGAATTAATTCCAGATAAATTAATGACCTAAATGTGAAACAATTCAAACTGTGAAAATGTAACCCAGAAAAATATTGTTATGGCTTTAATATAGAAAGGAACTTCAAAAAAAGACACAAAAGGCACAGCCCATAAATCAAAAGAATGACACAGTTGACTACATTAAAATTTGAAAATGTCTGTTTAATGAAAAGGTCAGCTTGACTTTTCCGATCCCCTTCTGTTGGGAGTGGGCCATGTGACTAGCTCTAGCTAGTGGGTTGTGAGCAGCAGTGATATGTGCCACTTCCAAGCTGGAGTATTAGTATTTGCCAGTGTGAGCTCTTCCAGAGATCTTCTTTCCCTCTTCCATGTGACAAGAAATACTCTTGTTGAAAACAGCCTGGATCCTGGAGTGAGACAGCACTCCCAGCCAACGAATGGTGCACCTGTGATCAAAAAAGATACATCTGATATTTTTAAAAGCCTCATTAATTAACAGTGTCATAAACAAAATGAAAGGGTAAGCCTCAGACTGGGAGAAGATATTTATAAAGGTTTAGCTAATGAAGGATTAATATGAAAACAATTTAAAGAGCTACAAATCAATAAGGAAAACATAAATAACTCATTAAAAATAAAACTCAGGCAAAGTGTATGATGGAGTAATTAACTTAAAAGGAAACTTGATAGGACGCTTAACTAACTAAAGGAAATACAAATTAAGGTAACAGTAAGGTACAATTTTATATCCATACGTTTCGTAAAAATGTAAAAGTCCATTTATAGCAAGTATTGGAAAAAAATATGAACTGTCATAATTGATGGCTCAAATATAAATTGCTATAGACACTTTGGAGAAGAGTTTGTCAATATCTTGTAAAGATTAAGATGTAGGTGTATATGTAATTTCACCTCTATGAATTTGCAGTGGAGAAAGTCTAGCACAACAGCAGACAAAGACATATACAATGATGACTGTCAATGTCATTGATATCTGGAATAGAAAATGTCAAATATTTACCAGTGGGGAAATGTATATTTGATATATTTATTTAATGGAAGTTAAAATGAATGACTTGGAGTCACATGTGTGAATACATCTAAAAATCATAATGTTGAGTGAGTAAAACAAGTTGCAGAATGGCTTCATAGTATACCTTTTCCGTAAAGTTTGAAAGCATATAAAACAATACTACATATTTGTTATGCAGTATATTTTTGTTTTTCGAGCATTCATGCCCCCTCACATTATGTCTTTTGAAAGCGTATTGTTTCCCAGTTCACTGATACCTTGCCCATGAGATTCACTTTGTCCAGTAGAATATTTGCATAGAACTGATAATGTAAGAATTCTGAGCCAAGGCCTTAAGAGGCACTATATTTTTATTTTGTTCCTTTGGGAATTTCTCACATCCACAATGAGAAGCACATTTCACTTGAGACTTCAGTTTCAGCCTCAGAACGAAAATACATGAATGATTGCTGCCCCAGCTGACATAGACACCTGAGAAAAAGAGTAAATTCTTTTTGTTGCATGATACTAGGTCTGAAATACATGAAAAACTGAAGCATGCAATGTTCATATGCCAGAACATATGTAATATATGTGTATGTAATACAAACAGCCATAATAAACAGTAAATAATAAAATAATAAACAGTAAATTCAGGAGAGTGGTTATTTTTGAGGAAGGAAACAAGGAATCCTAGCCTTCTTTATTCTGTTTTATTTTTCTTCATAGCACATTTATTTATTGTTTCTCTCTTCCTCCCAGTAAAATGTAAATTCTACAAATGCAAGCAATGAACCTTATTTGTTGACTGCTCTGGTGCAGGCATCCTACTGGCACACAATTGGCACTCAGTAAACATTTGTTGAAAGAATGAGGCTATTTACTCATCTATAGCAGGGACAACACTAATGGTCATGCAGGATTATACTGAGGGTTAAACAGGAGTAAACCTGAGAATGTGCATGGTGTTGAAACTGGCATCTAGGCACTCAATTATGTCAGGCTTTTTTCTTTTCTTTTTCTATTCTGGATATGTGGTTTCTCTGTTGAACTATCTCAATAATGTACAGAGGACTTTGTAATGTTAAGGTATAGATAAAAAACTGTTTCTTAGCTGTACAATCTCAAACAGTTTATTTAAACTTTCTGTTCCTGATTTATAGACTGAGAATAATAATACCCATCTCATATGTTGGTTGAGAGTATTAAATAATATAATGATATGAAACACTTAGTAACATGGGGCCTGACACATAGCAAATGCTCAATAAACATTAGTTACTTATTATTACTACTACAAAATAGACATTTGCCTATGTGGTATCAGTTCAGGTGTATTTGAAAGGCTACTCTACTAAAATAATATCTTCCACACCAGCTTGTAATTTACATCTCTACTTTTACTATTATGGACTTATTCTTTTGGTTTATGCCTTATTCATTCTAGCTACTTCTTATAAGCTTCATTGGTTAATATGCTCCTAATAGTTTCTTGTGCTTAATATTATATGATGTCTTATTTCCCTCTACTCCTTGACAGATGGGCAACATGAGGACCCCAGGCAAAGGTTTGGGAAGAAAAGTGAAGAAATGCATTCCAAAGGCAACCTTGGGCTATTTGCCCCTTTTCCTTAAGGATGACCCTGTTCAGAATTGCCTCTAGTCATCACTCTCTATCTCAGCAGGAGCTAACTCTCCAGCTTCTGCTTCTTATGATATAGGTGAGAGATTAGTAATCCATGAGAACTGCTTTCTCTTAGGGTTCCCAAGTGTTTTATGTTCTGAGGACTATCTCTTGCTGTACTATCTTTTACATTGCATCATCTCCCCACCTTGTTGGGGACCTGCCAACTGAAACCATGCCCAAACTCACTGTATAGGTGCTATTGGCAAGACTTCTTCTTGGGCTGAGGGATGTTATCCTTAGCTCTCCTGATTATAAGGCTGCATTATTTAGCTCATACCTTACTTGATGGCTATGTACTTAAGAATCCTTGAAGTATGTTTGGAAATAATTGTGATTGATGGGCAAACATGTACAAAAATTTCTGAAAATGCCCATGACTGTTTTCTTTTTTTTAAAAAAACAGCCTTCTTAACATATATTTTATACATCATAAAATTTACCTGTTTTAAGCATAGGATCAATTTATTCTCAGTATAATCATAGAGTTGTGCAGCCATCACCACAATCCAGTTTAAAAACATTTATGATTAGATTCTGAATGTATTCCTTATACCAATAATCAGCAAACTTGTTGGGAATCCTGGAAAATGTCTAAAATTTAACTACATTGTTTTATGGAATAAGTGGCCTCCAACAAAATGATACAAATAAATTTCCATAGTATCAATATCATTTTACCATTAATCTTTTCATATAATTAAAAATGCATTTAATGACATATGGAGGTGTGTGGCAATCATGCAAAAAAATCCTGACCGAATTGGATATTTCCATGAAGGTTAGTAACTACATTAGGATCAGTAACTGCTAACTGTCACAAAAGAAAAATCAAAGTTTCAGTAATCTCAACACAACAAAAGTTTATTTCACCAAGTCTAATGCAGGTTGATGGGAATTCTCTTCCAAGCAGTGATTTGGGGATTAAGGCTCCCCACTTTTTGTGATACCACCATCTTCATATATACCATCTAAGACAACAAAGGGCAAAGGGAAAGATGAATGAGGAGCACCAGTTCTTAACCTCCTGGACCTAGAAGTGGTATACATCACTCCCATTGGTCAGAACTAATTACGTGGTCCCAACCTAACAACAAGGGAGTTTGAGGAAGGTAGGTTAATACACTGATCGTTTAGTAAACAATTTCTCAGCTATGTTGGTGTAGGGGCAAAGACAGAAAGCTTTCACCTTCATCCTATTAAGGTTCACTGAAAATGAACTGACAATGGGCAAATTATATTAAAAAAAGTCATACAGATTTAGTTAATGTGTGTAGCACAAGGGAATCACAGAATGATTACCCCATAACCCAATGGGCTACAGAAGCATATATTCCCTTCTTCATAGGGGAAGGGGAGATGAAGGTTGTTAGAGTAAATGTTTTTTAGGGGGAATGAATGGACCCAATGTTCAGACAATGGTTAGTAAATAATTTTTGAGAATTGAATGGGATTTGAGAACAGACAACAGTTGGGATAAAGTTTGGGATCTATTCTAGGTGTGATGTTTAATTTTCAGTTTCTTTCTCTATGACAGGAGTTTTAATCTTCTCTAGTTAATGAAATTTCAGGGAAGAGATTGAAGGCAATTGTGTTCTTCTTTGGGGGTCCAGTTTTAAATTAGACAAGGGTTCTTCAGGAAGCAGCCTCATTCTGTGCTTTGGAAGAGATAAAAGATTGAGAAAAAGGGAAGCAGAGGTCAGAGAATCTTCAAGCCTGCTTTTTCAGTTCAGCATGTCAAAGTGCCATACTTTGGGGTATTATTTATTGAGCCCCCAAAGTGGTCAAGCCTGTGATGCTTTATTCTTCTTTTGTTTCTTCCTCAATCACTATCTGCAATATCTCACAATATTATGATTTTACATTCTTCACTTCTAGAAATTAGATTCACTCTTGGTCATTTAATATGTGCAGTTCCTGTGTTTCCCAACATTTAAAGTAAACTAAAAAAAAAAATAAAATAAAGTGTGCAGTTTCAGCTAGACTGCAATGTCATCATTCACCAAGAGGTGACACAAGTCAACATATTTGCCTTTCGGTCTGCAAAATCCTCATCTAAGCTTGTTTGTTCTGCACAATAAACTGCTTATCAATTCAGTGAGATTAATTCTTTGTAAAATTAATATATTTGTACCAACAGATAACATATTTTTATGAATCTTTAGATTGGCATCCATCACATAGCTCACTAAGTAACCAATGATTTTGGTCATTATTTGATCACCCTTATTTAGTGTCTGTGATAAGTGTAATGAGGGGATCTGTTTTTCTGTCCTCTAATCTTTTCCTCAATCCTTGCCATACTCAATAACATCTAACAATAATGTGCTCAAGGTCAAGAACCTAGAAATGAAAGCTGCCAAAAAGGCCAGAAGACATGGGTTCCAAACCTGGCTCTGCCTCTAATTAACTGTATGATGTTGGGCAAGTCTCAACCTCTCTGAGTCTCTGTTTCTTTATCTGAAAAAAGTATAAATTTTAATATCTGCTAATGAAAATGAGTGGTCAGTGTGGGCTCCAGAGAACTGCCTTGTAACCTCTGTTGCTAGCTAACTCTCCTTTTCTGCATTTCAGGGGTGTATTAGTTATGCTGCTATAAAGAAATACCCGAGATTGGGTTCTGCATAGCTGGGAGGGCCTCAGAAAACTTACAGTTATGGCAGAAAGCTTCACAGGGTGGCAGGAGACAGAATGAGTGCTGAGCGAAGGGAAAAGACCCTTATAAAACCATCAAATCTTGTGAGAATTCACTCACCATCATGAGAACAGTGTGGGTAGAAACTGCCCCTATGATTCAGTTATTTCCATCTGGTTCTGCCCTTGACACATAGGGATTATTACAGTTTAAAGTAAGATTTGGGTGGGGACACAGAGCCAAACCATATCATTCCACTCCTGGATCCTCCCAAATCTCATGTCCTCATGTTTCAAAACAATCATGCACTTCCTACAGTCTCCCAAAGTCTTAGCTTATTCTAGCATTAACCCAAAAGTGCAAGTCCAAAGTCTCATCTGAGGTAAGACAAGTTCCTTCCACCTATGAGCCTGTAAAATTGAAAGCAAGTCAGTTACTTCCTAGATGCAATGGGAATACAGGCATTGGGTAAGTATACTGGTTCCAAATGGGAGAAATTGGCCAAAACAAAGGGGCTACAGTGTCCATGCAAGCCTGAAATCCAATAGGGTAGTCATTAAACCTTAAAGCTCCAAAATGATCTCCTTCAACTCTGTGTTTCACATCCAGGTCACATTGATACAAGAGGTGAGCTCCCATGGCCTTGGGAAGCTCTGCCCTTGTGGCTGTGCAGAATACAGCCCTCCTCCCAGCTGCTTTCATAGGCTAGCACTGAGTGCCTGCAGCTTTTCCAGGTACATGGTGCAAGCTGTCAATGGATCTACCATTCTGGGGTCTGGAAGATGACCCAGTGGGGACTCCATGTGGAGGCTCCAACCCTACATCTCCCTTCCACACTGCCCTAGCAGAGGTTCTCCATGAAGGCTCTGCCTATGCAGCAAACTTCTGCCTGAACATCCAGGCATTTCCATACATCCTCTGAAATCTAGGCAGAGGTTCTCAAACCTTAATTATTGACTTCCATACACCCACAGGCCTAACACCACACGTAAGCTGCCAAGGCATGGGGCTTGCACCCTCTGAAGCAACGGTCTGAGCTGTACCTTGACTCCTTTTAGCCACAGCACTGGAGATGAAGCAGCTGTGACATAGGATACCATGTCCCAAGGCTGCACAGAGCAGGGGGGCCCTGGGACTACCCCATAAAACCATTTTTTCTTCCTAGGCCTCTAGGCCTGTGATGGGAGGGGCTGCTGTGAAGGTCTCTGACATGCCCTGGAGACATTTTCCCCAATGCGTTGGTGGTTGACATTCTGCTCCTCATTATTTATGCAAATTTCTACAGCTTGCTTGAGTTTCTCCCCAGAAAATGGGTTTTTCTTTTCTATCACATTGTCAGGGTACAAATTTGCCAAAATTTTATGCTCTCCTTCCTCTTGAACACTTTGCTGCTTATAAATTTCTTCTGTCAGATACCCTGAATCATCTCTCTCAAGTTCAAAGTTCGACAGATCTCTAGGGCAGGGGCAAAATGCCGCCAGTCTCTTTGCTAAAGCATAGCAAGAGACACTTTTATTCCAGTTCCCAACAAATTTCTCATCTCCATCTGAGACCACCTCAGCCTGAACTTCATTGTTTCATTTTCATCACTATCATAATTTTGGTCAAAGCCATTCAACAAGTATCTAGGAAGTTCTAAACTTTCCCACATTTTCCTGTGTCTTTCTGAGCCATCTAAACTCTTACAACCTCTGCCCATTACACACTTCCAAAGTCGCTTCCACATATTCTGGTATCTTTACAGCAACACCCTACTACCTCAGTATCAATTGACTGTATTAATCCATTCTCATGCTGCTATGAAGAAATACCCAAGACTGGATAATTTATAAAGAAAAGAGGTTTAATTAGCTTACAGTACTGCACTGCTGGGGAGGCCTCAGAAAACTTAATCCTGGCAGAAGATACCTCTTCACAGGGTGGCAGGCGAGTGAATGAGTGCCAAGCGAAGGGGTAAGCCCCTTATAAAACCATGAGATCTTGTGAGAACTCACTCATTATCATGAGAACAGCTTGGGGTGAAGGCCCCCCCCCATGATTCAATTTTCTCCAGCTGGTCCTGCCCTTGACACATGGGAATTATTACAATTCAAGGTGAGATCTGGGTGGAGACGCAGAGTCAAATCATATCAAGGGGTTTCTTTTCTGAGATCCCTGTTGCTGAGATTTCAGTCCTTCCTTCAATTTCTGTGGTGCTTCTCTCCAAATGTGTTTGTGGAGATTCTGACTTAACAGGTTTATAGTGAAGCCTAGGAATCTGTTTTGCAACAAGCTCTGGAGGGATTTTGGATTGTTAGCCAGGTAGCACTGCTAGATTATCACACTTCACTATTTACAATTCACAAACTATGTAGAGTTGTCCCTCAGTATCCAGGACCCCTTTGGATACCAAAACGTATGCATGTTCAAATTTTTGATATAAAATGACATAGTATTTGCATATAACCTACTCATATCCTCCCATAGAGTTTAGATACCTCTAGATTACTTATAATACCAAATATAATATAAATACTATGTAAATAGTTGTCATACTATATCATTTAGGGAAAAACAATAAGAAAAAAATTTGTACATTTCTTTCATCAGTATTTTTGATCCATGATTGGTTGAATCCATGAGTGAAGAACCCATGGATATGAATGGCCACCTGTACTTATAATGTGAATAGGAATCTCAGGGTTCAAGGTAAATGCCAATTAAGAAAAGCAAAAGTATGTGATATCTATTTTGAATTCAGCTTTTTGTAGATTAAAATGTAAGTTGTGCTCTTGCAGTTTTTATTGGTTCGTTTAATTTACTTATACTTTCAAATTCCCAGTCTAATGCCACAATTCTGTTTCTGCTCCATGTCCATCTGACTTTTATATATTTCATCTTTCCTTTCTAGGTTAAACATGCTGTCATTACTTATACAAAATTCTGATGCAGTAGTGTTCCAGGTTCCTAAACCAAACTCTGAACTCTTTGGCAAACAACTTAAGCAAAAGGGCATTTCTCATTGTTATGCAAGCTTTCCTCCTCTCTCTGACACTACATTTCCCCACAGATCTCTAAGCTCTTTCACAGTTCTGCTCTCTCAGCCAGCACCAGCCCATCTCCATATCATACTTTTAGGTCTGAGTCAGCGGTCCTGTAGAACATTAATTCATTAACAACACAATTGTCTTTCCTTATTTCTGAGCTGTCACCAGACTAGGGTTGTTTCAGTTAGCAAACACAAAGAGGGACTTTTTGTTTTTTATTTTTTGAATTGCCATTCTTTTTACAGTGTAAAAGGAAGCTCAAAGGAATCCATAAAAATGTACTTTATGTTAGACATAAAGTATAACTCAAATATAGAGTGGAGGTATAAATGGGTGCCATCCTCTATAATTTATTCTTCCTTCATTTATTTTAGAAAGAAAAAAGCTAGAATCTTCATACACCTTAAATTTCAACTACATTTATCATTTGCATTGCTGGCTTAGTACCATCCAAACATAATCATATTTATCTTCCATCAGTATTGGGTTCAGGAGAATTATACATATTTCTTTTCTTCTGTAAATCTTCATAGCAATGCAGATATTAACCCCTACTCAACCTTGTTCCCAACTGCACCATTAACTCTAACCTATCCTGCTTTCATGTCTTCAGTCATGTGCACTGTCTTCTCTTTGAATTTATATTTTAGCTGTTAGATGGGAACACAGTCAGAAGCTCATTTTATTTCTAAATGATGGAAAAGTCATGAGTATTGAGATAAATAGAAGTATTAATATTTTCAAAGTCAGCAATTCAAAGAGATTTGGGGTACCAGGTAGCCTATGAAATGTCAAGGGCCACCACACAGTGCCCCACATTGTTAAGCACTTTTGTAAAAACCAACAAACAAAAGGTTTTCTATTCTGAAGACAACCATGAAGGAAATTTTGTTCACAAAGTAGCATTCTAACATAGCTGTAAATGCAGTCACTCATTTGTGATTTAAGCTCAAGGACTACACTGGTTTCTGAGATGATGGGGTCTGTTATATTTCCAGAGTGATGACTAGAAAGAAACTTGGGGGAAATTTTGACTATTGCTGGCTCCTAGATATGTACTCATTGATGGACTCACAGGTCTGCCAATCTGTGCATAGTGATGGGGGCCAGAGAGCATTTGTGGGCACACACATATATACAAGTTTCCTTTTATTACTTGTGGTAGGTAGAATTCTAAAAATGTACCTCTATCCCCCAGCCAGGTGCCACTCCCGAATAAGTTGAGCTATCACTCCTGTGATGACATTACATCATATGACACAGTTGACTTTCATATGGGAAGATTGACTCAGTAGTCCTAATGTAATTAAGGAGCCCTTAAAAGCAGAAAAGCTTTTTCCAGCTGGTGTGAGAAAGGAAGGCAGAAGAAGTCAGATTCAAATAATGAGAAGGAATTAAAGTGCTGTTACAGATTTCAATATGGAGGAGACCACATGAGAAAGAGTGCGGGTGGTTGTTCAGAGCATAGAGTGGCTCCCGTGGCTGACAGCCAGCAAAAAAATGGGTACTTTCAGTCTTGTAACTGCATTGATCTGAATTCTACCACAATCACATGAGTTTAGAAGAGAGCCCTGGGCCTCTACATGAGAATGCAGATCAGCTGATAATTTGATTTTAGCCTTGCAGACTCTAACAGAGATTCCAGTTACACCATGCTGCACTTTCGAACTATAGAAATATGCGCTAACAAATGAACGGTATTTCAAGCCACAATGTTTGTAGTAATTTTTTAGGTAGCAGTACAAAACTAATGAATTATTGAATTAGTCTTTTCTCTGGATCAAGGAGCTCCTGAAACCATAGATCATGTTATCTCCATGGGAAAGACCCACTGTCCCTCATGGAAAATCTTGTGTTCACGAAGTACTCCACAACTGTTTTCTAGTAACAAATAAGGTCACTGAACCAGGTGGAAATTGCTCAGTGTGCTCATTGACTTAGAGCATAATCGAGCTGCTTCTGTGGTTCACAGCTACTATTAAAGAGTTTACTGGCCAGGTGAGGGCCACAGAACTAAGGGGTTCAGCTTAGGTTTACTCTCCACCCTATCAAAGACAGGAAGAGTTCCTGAGACACACACGAATTTAACAGTCACATCATGTGGCCTTAAATAAGCCAGACTCGGCTTCCTCTGGGATCAGGGAGATGATATCAGAAATAAAAATAAACCACAAGGCACTTGCTGCCCTCGTTCTTGGGCTGGTGCGGAGGCAGATAATGAAGTTACACATTTTAACACTATCATGAGAATGAAAAAGGGCTCACTCCTCTCTCTGTTTCCATTAGGGACTTTGTCCAGAGAAAAGCTATATTAACAGGTCCTTTGCAAGATGTAGCTTCCTTCCTGTTCTCAGCAGGGAGGGCAACAGTGCCTGCTCTAATGCTTGATCATCCTTCTTTTCCACCTCTGTTCATTCCTTTTCTTCCTTTTTCCTTCCCTTTCCCTGCTTCCTCTTCCTGATTTTATTTTTTGTTATTGAGTGCTTTAGTTCGGAGAGTGAGAACCCCAGAGCAGCACAGAAAAAAAACCTTAGCCTTTCAGAGTGAGATAAATGCCCTTTATTCTTATTTGGGTTTCTCACTTCCTAAAGTGTAATTGTAGAAAATAGAACAGTCTAACAGAAGCAGAGAGCAAGACCTTTTTCATGGTGTTTGAAAAATGCCAAAAAAAAGTGGCAGAAATGAGGATGAGGTGACCCTGTTCCTATCCCTCAGTAGTCGCTCAGTCAATGTTCCTGGAGTGCCGTGACATTTACTCTCATATCATGTCATTAAAAAATCTAGAGACAACAGATGCTGGAGAGGATGTAGAGAAATAGGAACACTTCTACACTGTTGGTGGGAGTGTAAATTAGTTCAACCGTTGTAGAAGACAGTGTGGCGATTCCTCAAGGACCTAGAAATAGAAATTCCATTTGACCCAGCAATCCCATTACTGGGTATATATCCAAAGGATTATAAATCATTCTACTGTAAGGACACCTGCACACGAATGTTCATTGCAGCACTGTTTAAAATAGCAAAGACCTGGAACCAACCCAAATGCCCATCGATGATAGACTGGACAGGGAAAATGTGGCACATGTACACCATGGAATATTATGCAGCCATCAAAAACGATGAGTTTGTGTCCTTTGTAGGGACATGGATGAACCTGGAAACCATCATTCTCAGCAAACTGACAGAAGAGCAGAAGATCAAACACCACGTGTTCTCACTCATAGGCGGGTGTTGAGCAATGAGAACACATGGACACAGGGAGGGGAGCACTACACACTGGGGTCAGTTGGGGGGAAATAGGGGAGGGATGGTGGGGGGTGGGGAGTTGGGGAGAGATAGCAGGGGGAGAGATGCCAGATGTAGGTGATAGGGAGGAAGGCAGCAAATCACACTGCCACGTGTGTACCTATGCAACAATCCTGCATGTTCTTCACATGTACCCCAAAACCTAAAATGCAATAAAATTAAATAAATGGAAAAAAAAAAGAAAAAGAAAAAAAATGGTATGAAGTAGTTTCAGCACAAGTGTCCATTATGCACAGGCATTTACCGTCAGTTCTTAGGAGCCAAGCAAAACACAAAATTTGGTCCCTATCCTTAAGGAACTAATAGGGCTGCCAGGCAGCACAGAGTTCATATATGAAAAGGACATGTGGAAGACACAGATGGCCCCAGGATAATGTAGAAGAACTGAGACAATAGGGTGTTGTGGCATTGGAGAAGAGTAGAAGGGATGTGATTTAGTGGAAGTGGCAGTGATGGTTACAGAGGAGCAGAGGAACGTTTTTTGTGGCATGGGATGGGGAAGGAGTGCAATGTAGTTTCATGGATGCAGGGTGAAGTGGGAATGAACATTCTTTATGCCTAGTTGTCACAGTATTCATGTTGTTATGGAACAAACTGTGTCCCTTACAAATTCATATGTTGAAGTCCTAAATTCTAGTGCCTCAGAATGTGAGTGTATTTTGAGATAAGGCATTTATTTTTATTTTATTTATTTATTTATTTATTTTGAGACAGTGTTTCACTCTTGTTACCCAGACTGGAGTGCAATGGCGCGATCTCGGCTCACCGCAACCTCCGCCTCCTGGGTTCAGGCAATTCTCCTGCCTCAACCTCCCGAGTAGCTGGGATTACAGGCACGTGCCACCATGCCCAGCTAATGTTTTGTATTTTTAGTAGAGACGGGATTTCACCATGTTGACCAGCATGGTCTCGATCTCTTGACCTCGTGATCCACCCGCCTCGGCCTCCCAAAGTGCTGGGATTACAGGCTTGAGCCACCGCGCCCAGCTGAGATAAGGCTTTTAAACAGGCAATTAAGGTTAAATGAGATCATATGGATGGGCCTCTGATCCACTATGACTGACATCCTTATATTAATAAAAAGAAGACGAAATGAAACACCAGAAATGTGCATACACAGAGAAAAGGCAAGTGAGGGCACAGTGAGAAGGTGGCTGTATGGGAGTCAAGGAGAGAGGCCTCAGGAGAAGCCAAATCAGCTAACACCTTGATCTTGGACTTCCAGCCTCCAAAACTATGAGAAAAAAAATGTCTCTTGTTTAAGCCTCCAGCTTATGGCATTATGTTGTGGCAGCATGAGGTAACACATATGTGAAGGAAGACTGTTCTCAGTGCTGAGTGGGGGGTGCTCTAAGTCACTTACTCTCATGGTCAAAGCTTTAAGTGGGCTAACAGTAATGGGTGTGTCAGCACTTGAGGAGACAGGCAGGTTCTGGCAGGACTCTTAGCTAGGTGACCTTCTGTAGGTCATGTTGCTTATCTGGGCCATTTTTGTCTCTTTGGTAAATTAGGAAATTAATAAAAGTAACTTGCTAATGCATAGATACAAGGTTCAAGGTGGAGATCATAAAAAGTTTTGTAGATTTTTCAAAATACTCATGCTCTACTGCTTTGCTCCCTGCCCCTGTTGAGAATCCCTGGTTTTTATTATTTTATTTTATTATGGTAGGAACACTTAATATGAGATCTAGTGTGTTAAAACAATTTAAGCTAAGTGAGCAAAGCTGGACACAGAGTGACAAGTACTGAATGATTTCACTTATATGAGGTATCTAAAATAATGAAACTCATCAAATGAAAGACTAAAATGGCAATTATTACGTGCTATTGGAATGAGGATATGGGGACGTATTAATCAACAGGTATAAGGTTTTAGATAAGTAAGATAAAGAAGCTCTAGAGAATCTGGCTTTTGTATTGAAGGTCATTTAAGATCAGTAAGTCTGCTAGTCTTGCATATCCACGCAACCCTACTTCCTGTTATTGATAAGTTTCCTAGTCCTAAAAGTACCAGTACCTTCTGCTTTTTGTATGGCTCAAGAGCTTACCCCATCCTATGCTACCACCGTTAAGTGCTAGCAGAGTGGTAAATGCCTCTTTTGAGTTGAGAGTTGAGGTGAACCATAGGAGTGGCGAGTTGGGGCTCTCAGAGCTCTCAGCTGGCTGAGATTGTTCAACAGGTAAGATACAGTCTAGGAAACACCAATGCTTTCACCTTCTGCTTTCTGTTTACTTTTAGGAATGATGTCCTTAGCTCTGGAGGAGGTGGTATGAAATCGTGAGGATTCTCATGATCAGAGAGAAGCCCCTGACCTTAGCTCCCTTTGTTTCCCATTAGCTGAGCAAATATGTCTTGGTTGCAGTTTTCCATTCAGACAGTCCGAATGTGGGTATGTGCATAGGGGCCAGGGATCTGAGTATAAGAATGGAGTTTCCAGCTCATGAGTACAGACCTCCTTGCCTCTTCCCTGTCAATAAGCCCAGTTATCTCGCTTGACCTGTTCCTAAACTCCATTACTGAAATGCACATACTGTCTACCTCATGTGGGGAGGGAAGCAGTCCTAGAACCCCCTGAAGCCCATACTAGACATCCTGAGTGCAGCTGAGTAAGCGGCAGAATGATTGAGCATCTCTTTCTTCTGCTTTGATGAGTGTCTACCCAGGCAGGAGATTTATTTCTGTTGTCAATGTTATTTCAGGACTGAGAAACCAGTTGTCTACCTTGCTCTTTAGCCAATCATAAGCAGGGACAAAGAAAGGAATGGCAGACAATAAGGTCTGTTGGGGATAGTGCAAGTTATTTTGAGTTTGCCTTATTCTTAGCCAGCAGCCTGGGGCATCGGTGTCTGCACATGATTTAGTTTTGCCTGGTGGTGGTGGCAGCAGGACACGTTGCTTCAGGTGCTTGGCATTCCGTATTACAGAAATGAATTATGGGAAAAGCAGTTTCCTAATGCTAGCACTGTCTCCCAGTAGACTGAAGGATCAGGAGGAAGATTTCATGTAGACATCCTACTATATGAGCAGATGCAGAAATGCCAGTGGCCACTGGGGAAAATAGTGCTTAAAAAAGAAAACAATCAACCTGGCACCCCAATATGCTTGATCTGATTTTGAGATAAAAGAATATAAGGTCCTGTTATTCTGAGGTTCAGCCAATGAGGCAAGGCTAGCAAGGGAAAAGACAAGAGGAGAGTGACTGGCAGAGAGAACTGGGGAAGGGATGCCCTACTCTTGGTTCTCACTCTTCTAAGAGAACAGTGATGGAGAGCAAACACCTATACCTTCTCAGTGTGTCTAACACTAGGTAACAAGTTATTCTAGTTCCTAGAAATGGCTTTACCATTATCTCTGCACTACTAAGTCCTCGATGTGTAAAATTCTTCAACAACTCCAGCCCCCAGGTCTTTCTCTTTCTTAGCTGCCTATAAAAATATTAGTGCATTGCTGGCCACATAGTAAGTGTTCAATAAATGTTGAAGGAATTAATGAACGGTATATATTAGCATTTTTTATACTTAAAAACTCAGGAGAACATTTTCTTTCAAATATAATCTTAATCTGAAACTCAATACACAACAATGAATCAAAGTTGAACACTGATTATATTGGGGCTGGACAGAGGGGAGAGCTGTGTCTCTCAGATTTTCTTTTCAATATCTCCTGTCAGAAAGTAGTTAAGAGCTCTAGGATTGGCTCAGTCAGAGTTCATTAATATCTGTAATTTTCCCAGCCCTATAAGGGTTTAAAAGGAGAAGAGAGCTTTATCTTGAGGGAGACAGAATTTAAGATAGACAAGGAAATGTAAACATTAAAGATATATGACAGAACCAGGTAACAATGATGAATGAAGATGTTACAATGGGCTGTACTCCACGAAAATACAACTTTAAGCTAGACCTCAAAAGAAGTGAAAGATTTCAGTTTACAGGAAGAGGAGAAAGTACCCTAGATTGAGGCCACAGTGTATGTGAGGACACAGAAATGGGAATGAACAGAGCATTGGCATCCGGATGGAGGAAGGGGAATGAAAGTGGAGAAACCCAACTATGTAAGTAGAAGGGGTGTGTGTGTGTGTGTGTGTGTGGTGTTGGGAAGGGTCTGATTTACCAAGCTACAAGCTAGAGTCAGATGGTGGCCTTGAAGTTCTTCCAGAAGAATTTCAGAGCAAATAGGCTATGGGGTAGCTACTGGAGGCTTTTAAGTTTGTGAATAGCCCAGTGAGAAATCCCTCTGGCACTGTCCTAGAGAATACGTGCATGGAAAGGATGAGAGTCCATGAGTCCATGTAAGAAGGTACTGAATTAATCCAGTTGGGAGGCTTGTCGCTCTCTATTTTTCTGCTTCATGTGATCCAGTCCCTCTTGAGATGGGTAGGGCCAAACCAATCCAGAAAATAATAATTTGCCTTCCATTCTAGCCAGTATGGCCTACTCAACTGTAATCCATTTTTAAAGCAAATAACATCCTTACTACACAGGAATACCAACCATCTGACTGATACAAGCAGTTCAATATGTTTCTGATAAAGGGAAACAGCCCAAGAAATGTGACTTCCAATGGCATTGTCACTGAATGCTGGCTTGAGACAACAGAGTCCTGCTTTAAGGCATCAACTTAATGTGGCATCCTGTTTGATGGCACGCAGGCTGACCACATAATGAGGATTTGTTTGAAAGTATCTGAAGAAAATTATACATTGCAATTGGATTACAAGGATCCTGGGAACATTAGGTTAACTTACAAGCTCTAGACAATAGATATTAACAGCCCAATCTGTGTACAAGCAGTGAGCTGCATTCACCTCAAGGAGTGTGATCAAATTCTGCATCACTGCATTTATTTCTTCTTGTGTCTCTAGTGTTGCAGCCAGCTTTTGCCAATTCTCAACCTGACTGTGATTCAGATACCCACACATAGAGTCCAATTTTAGGTATCCTGTCTGGTAGGGTATGCTACTAGGAAAAAGAAATAGGAGTGGTCACAAGTAAGTAAAGGGGTCAAAAGGCCTAGGCAAAGAAAGCTCAAAGAGAAGAACACATCAGGAGAGGCAGATGTGACAAGCTAAGAACTTTCATTAAATGTTAGAAATGTGACAGCTATCATTATGAGTAAATATGACTCTCTATAAAAGGCACAAGAAAGAATAAAGAAACAAGGAGTGGGAGGCTAGGGTGGGGCTGAATGTGACTATGAGGGCCCATGGAAAGTAATAATGAGACATAATCATTCATTTTACATATTGAATACATTTTTAATAAGAGCATTGTTATGGTCCCTAGAGAATCACCAGCAAGTAGAAATACCTACTCTCATGAAGCTTACATTCCAGTATAGGGCAGGAGACAGGCAAGAAACAAAATAGACTCTTCCCCTGAATGATTTTATTCAGCTTTATGGTTTTATTTGCCTTCTATATTCCTTTCTTTAAAATTTTTTGCTTGCAGCATTTATTTTTAATTTTAATTTTAATTTTTTTTAAATTTCAATAGCTTATGGGGTACAAGTGGCTTTTGGTTACATGGATGAATTGCATAGTGGTAAAGTCTGAGATTCTAGTGTACCTGTCAGCTGAGCAGTGGACATTGTACCCAATATGCAACATTTTATCCCTTGCCCTGCCCATCCACCCTGCCCCTTCTAAGTCTCCAATGTCCATTATACCACTCTATATGCCTTTGTGTACCCATAGTTTAGCTCCCACTTATAAGTGAGAACATTCGCTATTTGATTTTCCATTCCTGAGTTACTTCACTTAGAATAATGGCCTCTAGCTCCATCCTAGTTGTTGAAAAAAACATTATTTCATTCTTCTTTTTTGTGGCTGAGTAGTATTCCATGGTGTGCATTATATACCACATTCTCTTTATCTGCTCACTGGATGATGGACAGTTAGGTTGGTTCCATAACTTTGCAATTGTGAATTGTGCTTCAATAAACATACATATACCCACTAGTGGGATTACTGAATCAAATGGTAGATCTACTTATAGTTCCTTAAGAAATCTCCATAGTGTTTTCCATAGATGCTGCACTAATTTACATTTCCATCAGCAGTGTATAAATGTCCCCTTTTCAACATATCCACACCAACATCTATTGTTTTTTGACTTTTTAATAATGCCCATTGTGGCTGGGGTCAAGTAGTATTTCACTGTGATTTTAATTTGTGTTTCCATGATTAGCGATGTTGAATATTTTTTATGTGTTTATTGGCCATTTGTATATCTTCTTTTGACAAATATCTGTTCGTATCATTTGCCCCCTTTTTGATGGAATTATTTGTTTTTGTCTTGCTGGTTTGAGTTCCTTGTAGATTCTGGGTATTAGTCTTTGTCAGATACATAGTTTGTGAATATTTTCTCCCACTCTGTGGGTTGTCTGTTTACTCTGATGATTATTCATTTTGCTGTACAGAAGCTTTTTAGTTTAATTAAGTCCCATTTATTTATTTTTGTTTTTGTTGCATTTGTTTTTGGGGTCTTAGACATGAATTCTTTGCCTAGGCTAATGTCCAGAATAATTTTTTCTAGGTTATGGTTTCAGGTCTTAGATTTAAGTCTTTGATCCATCTTGAGTTGATTTTTGTATAAGGTGAGCGATAGGGATCCAGTTTCATTCTTCTACATGTGGCTAGCCAGTTTTCCCAGCACCATTTATTAAATAAGGTGTCCTTTCCACGATTTATGTTTTTGTATGCATTTGTTGAAGATCAGATGGTTGTAGGTATTGGCTTTATTTCTGGGTTCTCTATTCTGCTCCATTTTACCATTATATTCCAACTCCTAATTTATATACCCAGCCTTGAAGTGTCCCCAGAAGTTTAGACTCACTTATCTAATTGCCAATTCCTATGAGTCCCTCAAGTTTAATATGACCAAAACATAGTGTTTGATATTGCTCCTCCCATAGCCTATCCCATCTTGATATGGTTTCCCCATTCCTTAGTTGCTCAGGTCAAGATCTAAAAGTTATCCTTAATTCCTCTCTTGCCTTCAACCCCCCTGCTTTCAATCTGCCAGGAAGTCCTGTTGGTTTCACTGTCAAAATACATGTTATATCTGACCATTCTTTATCACCTCCTTGGCTGCCACCCCAATCCAAGCTATTAACATCTCATACCAGAACAATTGCAAGATATCCCTACTCAACAACTAATAACTTCCCATGACTCTAAGAACTAAACAAAAACACTTTTTTAAGGCCTCCCACAAATTTTGGTCAAGATCTGTTCCCAGTCTATTTCTACAACCCCAACTCCTCTCAGTCTTTCTTTCTCACAAAACTCAAGACACATTGGTCTCCTCTCTATTATTTGAACCAGGCAAGTCCTCCTCCTCCTGCTTTTTGCCGTTTATTTTTCCCCCTGCCTGCAGCATTCTTTCTCTTGCTCTTTATTTAACTAATTCCTTTCTATCATACTATTATAACCACCTGAGAGACATCTTTCCTGACTAAAGTAGCCCCAACTCCATTTTTCTCTGATATAGAATCCTATTTGTTTCTTTCATAATTCTTATCACAGCTTAAAATTATTTCACCTGTTCATGTGTCTGTGTACATATATCTGTGTGTATGTGTGTTGGTTTATTTGTGTTTCTGTCTCTCCCATTAGGCTGCAAGCTCTGTGAACACAGGGGCAATGTCCAGCTAATTTTCCACTGTATTTTTAGTGTTTGGCATATTAGGTGCTCAATAATAATGCTTCGAATAAAACAGATGGGTGGGGAAGGATTATGGAACTAGAATACAGGCATCATGAAGGTCTGAAGAGACAGTTAATTTTCTGGGCCCCATACCTTCACATCAATGATTGGTCGGTTTGGCACAAGCTTCCAGAATAGAGTCAGGACCAGAGATTTTCATGGCTGGAGAACATAGTATAGAGGTCAGAGCATTAATTGTATTTGCAATAGGTTAATTTAAAAAGACTGGAAGAAGAAATTTAAGTCCAGAGTGAAGCTGGCCTTAATAACCAGTGGACACAGAGCTTTCTATGTTTAGGTGGAACACTACCTAAAAAGAAGAAATAAATGCTTTGGTAACAGGCAGACTTGAGTTTGAATACCAGCTGAGCCACTGACAAGCTTGGTGACTTTGGGCAATTTATTTTTTATTTATTTATTTATTTTTTTCCCATTTATTTATTTTATTGCATTTTAGGTTTTGGGGTACATGTGAAGAACATGCAAAATTGTTGCATAGGAACACACGTGGCAGTGTGATTTGCTGCCTTCCTCCCCATCACCTACATCTGGCATTTCTCCCCCTGCTATCTCTCCCCAGCTTCCCACCCCCCACCGTCCCTCCCCTATTTCCCCCCAACTGACCCCAGTGTGTAGTGCTCCCCTCCCTGTGTCCATGTGTTTTCATTGTTCAACACCCACCTATGAGTGAGAACACGCGGTGTTTGATCTTCTGCTCTTCTGTCAGTTTGCTGAGAATGATGGTTTCCAGGTTCATCCATGTCCCTACAAAGGACCCAAACTCATCGTTTTTGATGGCTGCATAATATTCCATGGTGTACATGTGCCACATTTTCCCTATCCAGTCTATCATCGATGGGCATTTGGGTTGGTTCCAGGTCTTTGCTATTGTAAACAGTGCTGCAATGAACATTCGTGTGCACGTGTCCTTATAGTAGAACTATTTGTAATCCTTAATCTGCCCAAGCATCAGATTTCTCATCAGCAAAATAGATATGATAAGGTTGCCTACTGCATAGGGTTATTGTAACAACTAAACGAATTAAATATGTGCAGTCCTTTGAATAGAACCTAGCACATAATGTGCATCAGTAATGAACAAAAGGAAGAAGATGAGAGGGAGAAAGAGAAGACATGAGCTCTCCTGTGGGTTGAAGATTGTCCCAGTCAATGGGGAGAAATCCAGATGGAAAGAGAATAAATCTGCAAGATACGCTTACGTCTGTGCCCATTAATTCGTAGCAAACTTGCATCTTTTTGCTTACAGAAAAAAAGTTTATAGAGTCCTTGGATTCTCTCTCCCTGTTATCTAGGCTTTCTCAGTTAGGTGACTGTGCTGACCTGGACGTGATTGCATGGGTTACATTCCCAAAGGTATGTCCATGGTTACATAAACACACTAAAAGCCAGTCAATTCATCAGGAGAAAATAGAGCTGCTCAAGCTAATTATATGTCCCAGGGCCCAGACCATGAGCCAGCAGTGGCTACCTAGACCAGCAATTTCATGCCACCCATATCCATATGGGTTACTTTAGACTAATAAGAAATTTCCTCTTGTTGTATTTTGAGGTGGATGTCTTAGTGTAGCATGGAGGTGCAGGTGGCTTTGGAGCCAGGAAAGGCTTCAATATGGCTTTCTTCAAAGAATGCCATAAATGCAGTACAATCAAATTAAGTCACTTTGCTCCTAAATGAGGGCATAAATTCTGAGAAATAATCATACCAGTAGTCATTCTAGATGTACAAAATAGAAGCAGCAGTGAGTTATCAATCCTAAAATTAGGAAGAAATATTTTCTATGAATATTTGTAGTTTGTTATTGACTTTTGAGGCTCATTATAGAAGTACTAAAATATGAAATTTTATGATTACTTTGTGTAATTATGTATAGATAGGGAGAGCCAAGCTCACTTTAAACTTAGTGAGAGATATGCATGAAGAATGAGAGATAAAATTAGTCTCTATTTTTCAATTTTGTGCAAAGTAGAATTCAATATTTCAAAATGACAAAAGACTCATCTTGTTTTCAAATAGACTATAAAGCACAATAACACAATTTATTTACATAGCTGACTTTTTTGGAGCTCAAAGCATTTTGCAGGTGCTTTTTTAGTTATTTTCATAATGGAAAGGGTAAATGGTTTTAATCCCTGCTTTTTTCCAGATATGAAAATTGAGGCACAGAGTGGCCAAGTCATTTACTAACAATAGCGCCGTAGATTGTTTTTACATTTTTCCCTTTAAAATGAGATGAATAATAATTTATGCCCTATCTCACAGTGTTGCTGTAAGGATATGTATAGAACACCTCTTGTGTGATTTAAAACAGACTAGACCTTACCTTCTACTCCAACCAATACAGTATTAATTAATTCTTTGCAGACTTCTACCCACTTTGCTGTGTACAACCTGGCAGTGCTTCACCTTGAACGCACTGCTGCTATGTCTTGCTCCCTGCGCTGTTGTTTTGAGGACTCCTTGGCATTGGATGCTCTTGGGATCATGCTTGACCAATGTTTTCCCCTGGACTGACAGTCCCACAATATACTCCTTCATACTCCTTTAGATTTCTCAGAAGCTCCCAGCCATCCATAGAGATATCCAACTCAAGAATTCCTACCTGCATTTTCATTCCCTCCTTCCTTGTTTCACTTACCTAGCCCTTTTGTCTGTTTTTTGAAATCACTTCCCAAATACACTACCTGCAAGCAAGCCTTTCCCTCAGGCTCTGCTTTCCAGATAACTAAGCCCAAGAAAGAGTAACATGAAATAACATATATGACATGATTTGAAAACTCCAATATGTGATGCAATACAAGCTATTAATATGACTTACATAATGTTAGCAGTCTTCATACCAATTATAACCATCATAATTCATGCTCCTAATGAAGCTATTAAAGAATTGAAGCAAAAATTGGCATTTTTTTTTTCTGAAACTCTGGATCCTCTATAAATTAAAAGTATTCCTTTTCCCAGGAGGAATACTAGATTTCTTAAGGGGTATTCAGGCAAAGGGAGAATTTAAAAAATCAATTTCCAGTGTTATCTCAGCTTCCATTATCATTCAATTATTAATGCTGATCTGCCAGAATCCATGCCTGAAGTCAAGCTGTCTTACCATGGTTCTCCTTTACTTACTCTACCTTCATAGTTGACCTTCTCCCACTATACAAAAGAAAAGCAGAACATTTACCTTGAATCTTGCTATGATGTATTCCATCACCCAACTGTGTTTAAAAATAATAGCAACCCTGCTGAGAAAGAGTCCTCTGAGAGAAAAGCAAAGAGAGCACTGATAAAAAATAACTTTTGTGGGGACTCACCAGTGACCAATGATCCTATAGCTTCTCTGTATGTTTACATGCAGAGATTTCCATACAGAGATTTAAAATGACCTTATAAAAGTAGAACATTGGGCCGGGCGCGGTGGCTCACGCCTGTAATCCCAGCACTTTGGGAAGCTGAGGCGGGTGGATCACGAGGTCAAGAGATCGAGACCATCCTGGTCAACATGGTGAAACCCCGTCTCTACTAAAAATACAAAAAAATCATCTGGGCATGGTGACGTGTGCCTGTAATCCCAGCTACTCAGGAGGCTGAGGCAGGAGAATTGCCTGAACCCAGGAGGCAGAGGTTGCAGTGAGCTGAGATCGCGCCATTGCACTCCAGCCTGGGTAACAAGAGCGAAACTCCTCTCAAAAAAAAAAAAAAAAAGTAGAACATTTACTCCTGCACAAAGATAGGACAAAATGTTTCTAAAATGCTATAAAGAATGTGATGCCCAGAACTCCAGAAAGCCAGTTTCATTTAATTAGAAGAAAACCGTTCCTTTTCAGCTAATATGCTGCCCTAATTATGTCAAATGAATAAATATAAGCAATAACTCACAACAATTAAGCTAATATAATTATATTATATGTTATGTAAATTATATTGTAATTATATTATATTATATATTATATATAATATAATTATATTAGCTTCATTGTTGTAAATTATTACTTATATTTATTCATTTGACATAATTAATAACTCTCACGTGTTTTGCCCTCTGTCTACCACAAATTTTAAAAGTGCTTATAGAAGATTTTTATTAGAAAAATGAAATATGGCCTGTAAAATATACGGCTGTGTGTATGTGTCTGTTGTGTTTGTTTGTAGTCCATGAGACAAAACCTAAAATAAACAATTTCTAATTTTTAAAGTTTGTTTTAACTAATTATTCTAAAATAATTTTAGACCTTCTCTTTGTAATTAATAAATATTGCATTATTCAGTGTTTTCCAGAGAAACAGAGCTAATAGGTTATATACAGGTATTCAGAAAGATGTTTTTTATGAGGGATTGGCTTATGTATTTACGGAGTCTGAGAAGCTCCATGATCTGCTGTTTGAAAGCTGGAGGCCCAGGAAAGCCAGTGTGTAGTTCCAGTTCAAATCCGGAGGCCTGAGAACCAGTGGAACCAATGGTATAAGTCTTAGTCTAAGTTCAAAGTCCCAAGAATGAGGAACATCGATGTCTGAAGACAGGAGGCGATGGATGTTCCACCTCAAGCAGAGACAGCAAATTCACCCTTCCTCCACCTTTTTACTCTATTCAGGCCCTAAACAGATTGAATGATCCTCACATACATTGTTTTTGTTTGGTTTGGTTTTGCATGTCTTGAATATCTTCACTTTCATTTATTTATTTTTTGGTTGACAATTTGTGTATTTTTTTTTATTTTAAGTTCTAGGCTACATGTGAAATGTGCAGGGCGTGCAGGTTTGTTACATAAGTAAATGTTGCCATGGTCATTTGCTGTACCTATCAATCTATCACCTAGGTATTAAGCCCAGCATGGATTAGCTCTTTATCCTGATGTTCTCCCTCCCCTACCCTGCAGCCCCCCAACAGGCCCCAGTGTGTTCCCCTCCCTGTGTCCATGTGATTTCATTGTTCAGCTCTCACATATAAGTAAGAACATGTGGTTGTTGGTTTTTTCTTCCTGTGTTAGTTTGCTGAGGATAATGGCTTCCAGCTCCATCCATGTCCCTGTAAAGGATATGATCTCATTCCTTTTTATGGCTGCATAGTATTCCATGGTGTATATGTACGACATTTTCTTTATCCAGTCTATCATTAATGGGCATTTGGGTTGATTCCATGTCTTTGCTATTGTGAATAGTGCTGCAATGAACATATGCCTGCATGCATCTTTATAATAGAATGACTTATACTCATGCACATTGTTCATGATGATCTCTTTTAGTCAGTCTACTGAGTAGACAGAATAAATGCTAATGCAAATGCTAATCTTTTCTGGAAACACCTCACAGACACACCCAGAAATAATATTCACCAGCTCTCTGAGCATCCATGATCCCAGTCAAGTTGACACATAAAATTAACCATCACATGTATCTTGGAGTAGATACTTTGAAACTATGCAAATATCCTCTTTCTCCTTAAACTTTTGCCCATTGATTTTAGCATCCATTGGTGGATCTTTTCTGCAATGATAATTGCTGTGGCATTCTAATGGTGATTTTCTATTTCCGTCAATCTTGCTACATTTATTAATTGGAATTCTTCTGTAAAGAAGAGCTGTTCCTGCAGAAGTTTTTTTTTTTTTTTTTTTTTTTTTTTTTTTTTTTTTTTTTTTTTATTCTACAGGTTATAATACTATAGTGTTGTTATTTATTCTGTTGCCCAAATTGTTCTCATTTTGACCACAGGGATCTGTAACAATAGAGAGAGAAATGTCCTTAAAAGTCAAATGGTTTAAATTATTTGCTTCCAATAAAATTGAGCTAGTTGCATTATCAGAAACTGATCATTAAAAAGTGTGTTGATGATGGAACTCTGTGTAACGTTTCACATGTAACACAGAAGACATTTGAAGAAACTTCCATTCTTATAAACTCATTTATATGAACAAAAATTCTCAATACTTTTTCTATAACAAGTAAAAATTAATGAGCAGTGATGATAAGCTTTTTTTTCGTAAAGAAAGAAATTGAATCGACACTAAGACTTACCTAAATCTATCAATTTTCAATAACATTTAGCTTTTTCCCCCATAGGTTATTGGGGTACGGGTGGCTTTTGGTTACATGAATAAGTTCTTTAGTGGCGATTTGTGATATTTTGGTTCACTCATCACCTGAGCATTATACACTGCACCATATTTGCAGTCTTTTATCCCTCATCCCATCCCATTATTTTCCCCAAGTCTGCAAATTCCATTGTATGATTCTTATGGCTTTGCATCCTCATAGCTTAGTTCCCACATATCAGTGAGAACATATGATGTTTGCTATTCCATTTCTGAGTTACTTCTCTTAGGATAATAGACTCCAACCTCACCCAGGTCGATGTGAGTGTCATTATGTGGTATATCACATTTATTGACTTGCATATGTTAAACCATCCCTGCTACGAGACCAACTTGATCATGGTGGATTATCTTTTTGATATGTTGTTGGATTCAGTTAGCTAGTATTTTGTTAAGGAGTTTAGTATCTATGTTCATCAGGGATATTGGTCTGTAGTTTTCTTTTTTGGCTGTGTCCTTTCCTGGTTTTGGTGTTAGGGTGATGCTGGCTTCATAGAATGAGTCAGTGAAGATTCCCTCTTTCTCTATCTTGTGGAACTGTGTCAAAAATATTAGTACCAATTCTTCTTTGAATGTCTGATAGAATTCTGCTGTGAATCCATCTGGTCCTGGACTTTCCTTTGTTGGTAGTTTTTCCATTTCAATCTCGCTGCTTGTTATTGGTCTGTTCAATATGGAATGTGAGGTATCATTCCATTCATTTTGCTGTGTACCTTTGCTTTTTTTTCTTTTTTTGCTTTTTAAATTGTTGTTTGTTTTATGGGTCATGTGTGATTTAGTCTTTAAAGAGGTTTTGTTTTTTGATGCATTTTCAGGATTTATTTCAAGATTTAGAGCTCCTTTTAGCAGTTCTTGTGGTGGTGACTTGGTAGTGGCAAATTCTCTCAGCATTTGTTTGTCTGAAAAAGACTGTATCTCTCCTTCAAATATGATGCTTACTTTCACTGGAGACAACATTCTTGACTGATAATTGTTTTGTTCTAGGAGGTTGAAGATAGGGCCCCAATCCCTTCTAGTTTGTTTCTGCTGAATAGGGTTTCTGCTGAGTAATTTGCTGTTAATCTCATAGGTTTTCTTTTATAAGTAATCTGTTCCTTTTGTCTCACAGCTCTTAAGATTCTTTCCTTCATCTTAATTTTAGATCACTTGATGACAATGTGTCTAGGCAATGATCTCTTTGTGATGAATTTCCCAGGTGTTCTTTGTGCTTCTTGTATTTGGATGTCTAGGTATCTAGCAAGGCTGAGGAAGTTTTTCTCAATTATTCCCCCAAATAATCCAACCTTTACATTCTCTTCTTCCTCAGGGACACTGATCATTCTTAGGTTTGGTCATTAATATGCTGATTCATGCTTCACATTGCACCGTGAGGCCTTACCAGAAACCAAGCAGATGCTGGTGCCATGCTTGTACAATCTGCAGAACTGTGAGCCAATTAAACCTGTTTTATTTGTAAATTACCCAGTCTCAGGTATCCTTTTACAACAAGTACAAATGGACAAACACATATAGTGTATGATCCTTTTCATGTGCTGTTGAATTCAGTTTGCTAATATACTGTTGAGAAATTTTGCATCCATGTTCATCAGAACTATTGACCTGTAGTTTTCTTTTCTTTTGTGGTGTCATTAGCTTTGGTGTCAGAGTGACACTGGCTGCATAAAATGAATTCAGAAATGTTCACTGTTTATTTTTGGAAGAGTTTTAACAAATATCACTATTAATTCTTCTTTAAATGTTTGGAAGAATTCATACAAAAAGCCATCTGGTCCTGAGCCCTCTGTTGTTTGAAACATTTGGATTATTCTTTCATTTCTATATTTGCTATTGGTTTCTATTTATTCTTAAATCAGTCTTGGTTTATATGCACAGGAAATTATCAATTACTTTTAATTTATTCAATTTATTGGTGTAAAATTGTTCATAACAGTGCCTTGTGATCTTTTAAAAATTTTCTTGGCATAAGTTGTAATGTCTTCTTTTTCATTTCTGATTTTATTTATATGAGCCTTCTCTCTTTATTTCTTAGTCTATCTAAGGGTTGGTAAACTTTATCTTTTCAAAAACCCACCTCTTAGTTTCATTGATTTCTAAATTCTTTTCTATTCTCTATTTCATTTATTTTGGCTCTAACCTTTATGTTTTTCTTTTTTCTGCAGAATTTATCTTCACTTTGTTTTTCTTTTTATAGTTCCTTGAGTTTTAAAGTTAGTTTGTTTGGGTCCTTTTTTCTTTTTTAAATGTAACATGGATCATTATAACATTTTCTTCTAGTATTGCTCTTGCTGTATCTCATACATTTTGGAATGTTGTGTTTTTATTTTCATCTTTTTAAGATATTTTCTCATTTCTCTTTTGATTTCTTCTTTGTCTCAATGGTTGTTTAAGAGCATGTTGTTTAATTTCCATGTATTTGTGAGTTTCCTTTATTTAATTTTGTTATTGATTTATAGTTTTATTCCATTTTGGGTGAAAAATACACTTAAAATTATTTCAAACTTCTTTAAATTGTTAAGACCTCTTATGTGACCTAGCATGTGATCTACCCTATAAAATATTCAGTGTGCATTTGAAAAAATATGTATTCTGCTGCTATTAGGTAGAATGGTCTGTATGTGTTAGGTTCATTTGATCTATAGTGTGGCTCAAGTTTGCTATTTTCTTATTGATTTTCTGCCTGGATGATCTAGAGTAATGAATTTCCTATTATTGTTTTGCTGTCTATTTCTCCCTTCAGATCAGTCAATATTTGCTTTATGTATTTAGGGGTTTTAATGTTGGTGTATATATTTATAATTGTTATAACTTCCTTTTGAATTTAACCTTTTTTTCACCATATAATGATATTCTTTGTCTGTAGAGAGTCTATGACTCAAAGTCTATTTTGTGTAAGTATAACCACCCCAGTGCTCCTTTGATCATAATTTTCATAGAATATTCTCATCTGTTCTTTTTTAGACTATGTGAGTTCTTAAATCTAAGGTGAGTCTCTTGTAGACAGCATGTAGTGTGTCTTTTTAAAAAATTCATTCCATGGAATCAACCCAAATGCCCAACAATGGTAGACTGGATAAAGAAAATGTGGTACATATACACCAGGGAATACTATGCAGTCATAAAAAGGAGTGAGGTCATGTCCTTTGCAGGGACATGGATGGAGCTGGAAGCAGTTTTCCTCAGCAAACTAATACAGGAGCAAAAAACCAAACACTCCTTGTTCTCAGTTATAAGTGAAAGCTGAATAATGAGAACACATGGACACATGGGGTAAACAACACCCACTGGGATCTGTTGTGGGGACAAGGGGAGGGAAAGCATCACAAAGAATAGCTAATGGATGCTGGGCTCAATACCTAGGTGATGGGTTGATCTGTGCAGCAAATCACCATGGCACACGTTTACCTATGTAACAAACCTGCACATTCTGCACATGTACCCTGGAACTTAAAAGAAAAGTTGATGGGGACTTCTGCCAAGATGGCCAAATAGGAACAGTTCCAGAGTGCAGTTCCCAGTGAGGGCAATGCAGAAGGCAAGTGATCTCCGCATTTCCAACCGAGGTACCAAGTTCATCTCAATGGGACTGGTTGGACAGTGGCTGTAGCCCAAGGAGGGAAAATGGAGGCAGGGTGGGGCGATGCTTCACCCAGGAAATGCAACAGGCTGGAGGGCCCTCCCTCCCACCCAACAGAGGCCATCGGGGATGTTTCCAGCCACTCTGGAGCTCCGGTTTGGATTCTGTGCTTCTCTTGCAGTCTTTGCAGCCCACAGAATCACCTGCCAACAGGCGCCATGGGTTCCCAGGGCAAATCTGGGCAGCTGATTCAGCCGGCACCATGAGTTCCCAGCACAAATCTGAGCAGCTGTTTTGACTGGTGCCTGGAGTGTCTGCGAGACAGAGTTGCCCATACCCCTGAATGAAAGGGGGCTGAAGGTGGGGAGCCAGGTGATCTGGCCCCGTGGGTCCCATCCCACAGATACCAGCAAACTGAATCCCACTGGTTTGGGATTTTCACAGTCAGCCCAGCAGTTTGAGCTTGACCCTTGAGTGTTGAGCTCCATCGGGGGAGAGGCGCCCGCCATTACGGAGGCAGCTCTAACCTTACCTGTGTAAACAATAGAACAAAGAAGTTTACACAGCAGCTGGGGGGAGTTTGCAGCAGCTCAACAACACCTCTGCAAGAAGACTGTGACTAGACTCCCTCCTTGCTGGGCAAGGCATCTCTGAAAAAAGGCAGCAGCCTGTCAGGAACTTATAAATAAAGTCACATCTTCCTGGGACAGAGCACCTGGGAAAAAGAATGGTTGTGAGTTCCACTGCAGCAGACTTAAACGTCTCTGCCCAGCAGCTCTGAAGGGAGCAACAGAGTGCCCAGCACAGCACTTGGGCTCTTGCAAGTGACAGATTGCCTTCTCAAGTGGCTCCTTGATCCCTGTATATCTAAAGAGTAACCTCATACAGGAGAGATCTGGCTGACATCTGGCAGGTACCCTTCTGGGACGAAGTTACCAGAGGAAGGAAAAGGCAGTAATCCTTGCTATTCTGCAGCTCCCACGGGTGATTCCCAGGTGAGTAGGGTCTGAAGTGGACCTCCAGCAGTGCTGCAGCAGAGGGGCCTGAATGTTAGAAGGAAAACTAAAAAACAGAAATAAATAACCTCAACATCAGCAAAAATGATGTTCACTCAGAGACCCCATCCGAAAGACACCAACTTCAAATACCAAAGGTAGAAAAATCCAAGAAGATGTGAAGAAACCAGCACAAAACGGCTGAAAACACCAAAAACCAGAATGCCTCTCCTCCTCCAAGGGATCACAACTCCTTACCAGCAGGGTAACAAAACTGGATGGAGAATGAATTTGACCAATTGACAGAAACAAGCTTCAGAAGGTGAGTGATCACACACTTCTCTGAGCTAAAGGAACATGTTCTAACCCAATGCAAATAAACTAAGAACCTTGAAAAATGGTTAGATGAAATGCTAACTAGAATGACCAGCTTAGAGAAGAACATAAATGACTTGATGGAGCTGAAAAACACAGCACGAGAACTTCACAAAGCATACACAAGCTTTAACAGCCAAATTGATCAAACAGAAGAAAGGATATCAGATTGAAGATCAACTCAATGAAATAAAATGAGAAGGCAAGATTAGAGAAAAAAGAGTGAAAAGAAATGAACAAAGCCTCCAAGAAATATGAAATTATGTGAAAAGACCTAGTCTATGTTTGATCAGTGTACCTGAACATGACGGGGAGAATGAATCCAAGCTGGAAAACACTCTTCAGGATGTTATCCAGGAGAACTTCCACAACCTAGCAAGGCAGGCCAACATTCAAATCCAGGAAATACAGAGAACATCACAAAGATATTCCTCAAGAAGAGCAATCCCAAGGCACATAATCGTCAGATTCACCAGGGTTGAAATGAAGGAAAAAATGCTAAGGGCCGCCAGAGAGAAAGGTCGGGATACCCACAAAGGGAAGCCCATCAGACTCACAGTGGATTTCCTGGCAGAAACCCTACAAGCCAAAAGAGAGTGGGGGCCAATATTCAACATCCTTAAAGAAAAGAAATTTCAACCCAGAATGTCATATCCACCAAACTAAGCTTCATAAGTGAAGGTGAAATAAAATCCTTTACGGACAAGCGATTGTTGAGAGATTTCATCACCACCAGGCCTGCCTTACAAGAACTCCTGAAGGAAGCACTAAATGTGGAAAGGAACAACCAGTACCAGCCACTGCAAAAACGTACCAAATGGTAAAGACCATCAACACAATAAAGAAACTGTATCAACTAACAGGCAAAACAATCAGCTAGTATCAAAACGGCAGGATCACATTCACACATGACAATATTAACCTTAATGTAAATGGACTAACTGCCCCAATCAAAAGACACGGACTGACAAATTGGATAAAAAGTCAATACCCATTGGTGTGCTGTATTCAGGAGACTCATCTCATCTGCAAAGACACGCATAGACTCAAAATAAAGGGATGGAAGAAGATTTACCGAGGAAATGGAGAGCAAAAAAAAGCAGGAGTTGCAATCCTACTCTCTGATAAAACAGACTTTAAACCAACAAAGGTGAAAAGAGACAAAGAAGGACATTACATAATGGTAAATTGATCAATGCAAGAAGAGCTAACTATCATAAATATATATGCACCCAATGCAGGAGCATCCAGATACATAAAGCAAATTCTTAAGGACTTACAAAGAGACTTAGACTCCTACATTATAACAGTGGGAGACTTTAACACTCCACTGTCAATATTAGACAGATCAATGAGATAGAAAATTAACAAGGATATCCAGGACTTGAACTCAGAACTGGACCAGATGGACCTAATAAACATTTACAGAACTCTCCACCCCAAATCCACAGAATATACATTCTTCTCAGCACTACATCACATTTACTCTAAAACTGACCAGATCATTGGAAGTAAATCACTCCTCAGCAAATGCAAAAGAACGGAAATCATAATCACCAGTATCTCAGACCACAGTGCAATCAAATTAGAACTCAGGATTAAGAAACTCATGCAAAACCGCACAACTACATGGAAACTGAACAACCTGCTCCTGAATGACTACTGGATAAATAATGAAATGAAGGCAGAAATAAAGATGTTCTTTGAAACCAATAAGAATGAAGACACAATGTACCAGAATCTCTGGGGCACATTTAAAGCAATGTGCAGAGGGAAATTTATAGCACTAAATGCTCACATGCAAAGAGAGGAAAGATCTAAAATTGACACCCTATCGTCAAAATTAAAAGAACTTGAGGAGCAAGATCAAACAAATTCAAAAGCTAGCAGAAGACAAGAAATAACTAAGATCAGAGCAGAACTGAAGGAGATAGAAACACGAAAAGCCCTTCAAAAAATCAATAAATCAAGGAGCTGGTTTTTTGTAAAGATCAACAAAATAGCTAGACCACTAGCCAGACTAATTAAAAAGAAAAGAGAGAAGAATCGAATAGATGCAATAAAAAATGTTAAAGGGAATGTCACCACTGGGTCCACAGAAATGCAAACTACCATCAGAGATTACTGCAAACAACTCTATGCTCATAAACTACTAAATCTAGAAGAAATGGACAAATTCCTGGACACTTACACCCTCCAAAGACTAAACAAGGAAGAAGTTGAATCCCTGAATACACCAATATCACACTGAATGGGCAAAAACTGGCAGCATTCCCTTTGAAAACTGGCACTAGACAAAGGTGCCCTCTCTCACCATTCCTATTCAATGTAGTATTTGAAGTTCTAGCCAGAGCAATCAGCAAGGAAAAGAAATAAATTGTATTCATTTATGAAAAGAGGAAGTCAAATTGTCTCTATTTGCAGACGATATGATTGTATATTTAGAAGACCCCATTGTTTCAGCCCCAAATCTCCTTAAGATGATAATCAACTTCAGCAGTCTCAGGATACAAAGTCAATGTGCAAAAAATCACAAGCATTCCTGTACACTAATAACAGACAGACAGACAGCCAAATCAGAAGCAAACTCCTATTCAGAACTGCCACGAAGAGAATAAAATACCTAGGAATACAACTAACAAAGGATGTGAAGGACCTCTTCAAGGAGAACTACAAACCACTGCTCAAGGAAATAAGAAGGACACAAACAGATGGAAACACATTCCATGTTCCTGGTTAGGAAGAATCAATATTGTGAAAATGGCCGTACTTCCCAAAGTAATTTATAGATTCAATGCTATCCCCATCAAGCTACCATAAACCCTCTTCACAGAACTGGAGAAAACTACCTTAAACTTCATATGTAACCAAAAAACAGCCCACGTAGCCAAGGCAATCCTCAGCAATAAGAATAAAGCTGGATGCATTATGCTGCCTGACTTCAAACTATACTACAAGTCTACAGTAATCAAAACAGCATTGTAGTGGTACCAAAACAGAGATATAGACCAATGGAACAGAACAGAGGCCTGGGAAGTAGTGCCACACACCTACAACCATCTGATGTTTGACAGACCTGACAAAAACAAGCAGTGGGAAAAGGATTCCCTGTTCAATAATTGGTGTTGGGAAAACTGGCTAACCATGTGCAGAAAGCTGAAACTACACCCATTCCTTACACCTTATACAAAAATGAAATCCAGGTGGATTAAAAATTTAAACATAAGACCTAACATCATAAAAACCCTAGAAGAGAACCTAGGCAAAACCATTCAGGACATAGGCATAGGCAAGGACTTCATGACTAAAACATCAAAAGCATTGGCAACAAAACCAAAAATAGACAACAAATGGGATCTAATTAAACTTAAGAGTTCCTGTACAGCAAAAGAAACAATCGTTAGAGTGAACCTGCAACCAACAGAATGGGAAAAAATTTTTGCAATCTACCCATCTGACAAAGGGCTATCATCCAGAATCTATAAAGAACTAAAAGAAATTTGCAAGAAAAAAACAAACAACCCCATCAAAAATTGGGTGAAGCATATGAACAGGCATTTGTTTTTTGAACAGGTACTTTTCAAAGGAAGACATTTATGTGGCCAAGAAACATGAAAAATTGCTCATCATCACTGGCATTAGAGAAATGCAAATCAAAGCTACATTGAGATACCATCTCACACCAGTTAGAATGGCAATCATTAAAAAATCTGGAAACAACAGATGCTGGAGAGGATGTGGAGAAATAGGAATGCTTTTACACTGTTGGTGGGAGTGTAAATTAGTGCTACCATTGTGGAAGACAGTGTGGCGATTCCTCAAGGATCTAGAAATATAAATAATATTTGACTCAGCAATCCCATTACTGGGTATATACACAAAGGATTATAAATTGATCTATTATAAAGACACATGCACATGTATGTTCATTGTGGCACTGTTTACAATAGCAAAAACTTGGAACCAACCCAAATGCCCATCAAGGATGACTGGATAAAGAATATGTGGCACATATACATCTTGGAATACTATGCAGCCATGAAAAATGATGAGTTAATGTCCTTTGCAGGGACATGGATAAATCTGGAAACCATCATTCTCAGTAAACTGACATAAGAACAGAAAGCCAAACACCGCATGTTCTCACTAAAAAGTGGGTGTTGAACAATGAGAACACATGGACACAGGGAGCGGAACATCACACACTGGGATCTGTTGGGGGGTGGAGCCTAGGGTAGTGATAGCAGTGTGTGGAGAGGTTTGGGTGAGATAACATTAGGAGAAATACCTAATGTAGGTGATGGGGGGATGCAGGCAGCAAACCACCATGGCATTTGAATACCTATGTAATAATCATGCAAGATCTGCACATGTACCCCAGAACTTAAAGTATAGTAATAAAAAGAAAGAAATTTGATGAAAAAATTTATTCAACCATTGTGTATCTTTTAATTAAAAAGTTTAATTCATTTAAATTTAATGGAATTATTGATAGGGAAGGTTTTACTTTTGCCATGTCTGTCTGATTTGTACTTCTGATTTTTATTTTCTTTCTGATTTGTACTTCTCTTGTTCTCTTCTCCTGATTTCTTTCTTTGTGGTTTAACAACTTTTCGTAGGGATGTGCTTTGATTATTTTCTGTTTATCTTTTGTGTATCTATTATCAGATTTTTTTATTGTGCTTACCATGAGGCTGATATTGAACCTCTTATAGTTATAACTGTCTATTTAAAGTTGATAATAAATTAACTTTTGTTGTATACAAAAGCGGTAGCCATTTGTCCCTACACACAAATTTTATGTTATTCATATTAGGGTTTACTTTCAAAAATATTGTGTATGAATTAACACATTTTTGTGATTATTCCTTATATTTTTGTATTTTAATTTTCATACTAGGATTAAAAGTGACTTATATGCAACAATTACATTATTACAATGTTTTGTTTTTCCTTGTATATTTAACTTCAGCAGTGAAACTTCTATTCATATGACTTGTGTTGCTGCTCAAAGTCTGTTTCTTTCAACTTGAAGAACTCCCTATAGTATTTCCTGTGATGTAAGTATAGTAGTGACAAACTTTTTGGTCTTCTTTGTTTATCTGGACAAGTCTTTAGGTCTAGTTCATTTTTAAGGACAGTTTTTCTGGGTATAGTATTCTTAGAATGCAGTTTTTTTTTCTTTCAGTATTTTAACTGTATCATTGCACTCTCTCTTAGGCTGCAAAGATTTTGTGGGAAATGCATTTATATTCTTATAGAGGCTCCCTTGCAGATGACAAGTCATTTTTCTCTTCCTTTTTTCAAAATTCCTTATTTTTGAGTTTTGACAGTTTGATTATAATGTGTCTTGGTGTGGACCTCTGAAAGTTTAACCAATTTGGAAAATATAGGGATTGATGTATCTCGATGTTCATTTACCTCCCCAGACTTGGGATGTATTCAACAACTATTGCTATAAAAATTCTTTCATCTACTTTATCTTTCTCTTCTCTTTCTAAGACTCCCATTTTGCATATATTATTTTGCTTAATGGTGTCTCATAAGTCCCATAGGCTTTCTTCATTTTTTTCATTATTTTTTCTTTTTATTCCTCTGAATAATTTAAAATGAACTGTCTTTGAGTTTACTAATTCTTTCTTTTGCTTGATTGAGTCTGCTGTTCAAGTTTTCTTTTAAGTTTTTCAGTTTAGCTATTTATGTTCTTCAACCCCATAATTTTTGTTTGGTTTTATTTTGTGGTTTCTATTTCTTTGTTGAACTTCTCATTTTGTTCATGTTTTTGTTTTACTGACTTTGTTTGATATCTATCTGTGTTATCTTTTAGCTTACTGAGCTTCCTTAGGATTGTTATTTTGAATTATGTGTCAGAAAATTTGTAGATATCTATTTCGTAACAGTCAGTTAGTGGAGCTTTATTTATTTTTCTTTTTGGTGATATCATGTCATGTTTCCCTGATTGTTTGCAATCCTTGTAGTCTTACGTTGATGTTTGCAAATTTGAGAAAGCAGCCACCTCTTCCAGTCTTTATAGGCTGGCTTTGGCAGGGAAAGACTTTCCCAGTCATCCAAGACTGGGATTCTGGGCAGGCCCACTAGTGTCAGCATTTCTTGGTGTACTCCTTGGAAAGGATCAGTATCACTTACCTTCCCCACACATTCTTGCTGAAGTCAACCATTGCTTTCCATTTCTCTGACCATTGGTGGTCAGAGCCTGTCCTTTTTCCATCTCAGATAAGTTCTCACTGACATGGGCCACTCTGGGACGTTTTTGCACTGGTAAAAACAAAAACAAACAAACAACAAAAAAAAGTAGATCCTTGTCCAGGATCAGCTTCTGGATAGACGGAATTCAGAAAAAGGAGTGGGAATCAAAGAGTTTGGGGAAACAGAGTTGTATCCAGCAAAGCCACCCATATCTTATATCACAATGCTATTTCAAAGGGGCCCTGTTGAAGGGTATGACCCCCTGGGAACTTGCCCAAGAAAGCCAGGCAATCAAGGGAGCCAACCAGCAACAAACACAGTGGCTCCTGGGACCTTTCTCAGACACAGTTTTCCCAAGAGCATGTCTCTGTGCTCAGGCTGGGTTGTAAATCACTAGTGATATTGACCACTTGGAGGAGAAAATACCCATGTATCTTAGACGAGAGATGTATATCCTTTGAAAAGCATAAACAACCATGTAAATTTATGTATTTCACAAATTTTTAAAGTACCTGTTATGTGATATGCACTCTTTAGGCGCTTGTGCTGGATGTATTAGTAGAAAAACAGGCCAAGATCATTGCCTTCCTGAAGCTTATATTTGAGCTGATGATCATAGGTAAGAAGTAGAGATGTTCCTAGATTTACAATGGTGTTACATCCCAATAAACTCACCATAAGTTGAAAATATAATTAAGTCAAGGGCCATCTATATATGGTACCTAATGTGCCAAACCCTGTTTTAAGGGCTTTACATGTATTAACTCTTTTAATGCTTATCACAACCCTGAAAGAAAGGAAATATTGTGTGCTGATGTCCCACATTTTGGAAAATCAAAAGAATCCACAGACCCTTTGAAAGAAGTGGCAGGCTGCAGCCTACTCTGTGAGATGTGTGAAAGACTATAAGTCCCCAGAGTGTGAGAGGGGGAGAGTCTGCTTCTCAGTACACATTCCCAGAGGAAAATCTGAAAATTCAGACCACAGGAGAAGGCCTTAACCCTACCCAGAGCTAGGATATATTTAGGAAGCTGTGTGAAATATAAAAGTAGAAGCAGCAATGAGAAGTGCCTTACAGGCATTCTCAGTCTCCAGTGTGAACTGAGGGAAGCCATTCCTGATGATACTTCACAAGGGCCCTCAAGGAAGTCAGCCAATTAGCTCAGGGAGGGGTTTCAGGGTGAAGGAAACTCCCAACTATATTTTGTGATTTAATCTTCAGTGGGGACAAATTCCCTTGACCAGAACCTGGTTGGGGTGGTCAGCAAGTGAGAAGTACACTACAGACAACAGCGCAGGAGCTGGGCACCTGGCCTTGTGGGCAGATGAGGAGGGGTGTGGCATAAAAGCCATGGTTGATATCTCTGCAGAGATGCTGCTAGCCTGGGGCAGGTCTGAAATGAGTGCAGACTGACTGAATCTAAACCTGGTGCTGTTAGCAGAGCATTACAGGATTAAGATTGGCCTTACCAACTTTGTGGGAGCCATGTGAGGTTTACTGCTGTCTGTTACTCCCCACCCCCTTTATGAACTCTTCTGTGAACTATAGGCAGTTATATTCCCCTCTACACTTTACTACAGTGGCCTGAGAATCACCTCCTAGTCTTCTCAGGGGCCTCAGCCTGCCCTGAACAAGGAGAGTCAGAGCACAGACCCACCTAACCCTGGCCCTACCTGGTGGTATCCCTCTACCTGGCCTGGTAGCTTAACACAAAGGTCATAAACTTTGGGGAGCTTTATAGGCCACCCCCTTACCCGAGAAACCAGAATACTTTCCCTAGGCAACTTAGGGAAAGCTCAAATCCCATTGCTACTACCACAGCTGGTGCTCTTTTGCAAATGCCACCTCCTGAATGGAGGCCATCCAACACAGGCCAGTATGGTACCTCTAGGTAGAATAAAACTGTCCCCAGGGAGAAAACAGCTGTGTGACCTCAGCCATTACTACTGCCTGCAATACCCTGGCTATCCAGAGGTCCTGAGTATGTCCACATGAAAAGTTCACTGCTATTATAACCAGTATTCAAGAAAGCGAGCACACTAAATCTATCTACAACCAAGGAATTTCACAGAGTCTATGTCATGACCTTGCCACCCCCTTCAGAGCTGGTGCTGGTATCCACTGCTGGGTGACATGAAGACTGGCCACATCACTGGATCCCTTGCAAGCATTCCCTAGCACTATCCCAAAGTCTGGTGGGCTACTATTGGGTGGGGCTACCAGAAAGAACAAAGAAAGAACAATAACAGTCACTTTAGTCTGGCTATCAGGAATACATCATGATCAAGTGGATTTCATCCCAGAGATGCAGGGATGGTTTAACATATTCAAGTCAATAAATGTGATACAGCTCATAAAACAAAATTAAAAACAATAACCATATGATCATCTCAATAGATGAGAAAAAGCATTTGATAAAATCCAACATTTCTTTTTGATAAAAAATCCAACATTTCTTTATGATAAAAGCCCTCAATAAAATAGGCATAGAAGGGACATACCTCAAAGTAACACAAACCAATCCAAAATAGATTAAATACTACAAAACCATTACCAGAAAACATTGTATAGACTCTCTCATACACTGGACTGGGCAAAGATTTCCTGGGTAATACTCTAGAAGTACAGACAACCAAAGCAAAAATGGACAAATGAGATCACATCAAGTTGAAAAGCTTCTGCACAGGGAAGGAAACAATCAACAAAGTGGAGAGCAACCCACAGAATGGGAGAAGAGATTTGCAAACTACTCATCTGACAAGAGATTAATAACCGGAATATATAAGGAGCTCTACAGGAAAAAATGCTAATAATCTGATAAAAAATGGACAAAAGATTTGAATGGACATTTCTCCAAAGAACACATACAAATAGAAAACAGGCAAATGAAAAGATGCTTAACATAATTGATTATTAGAGAAATGCAAATCAAAACTACAATGAGCTATCATCTCACCCTAGTTAAATGGCTTATATCCAAAAGACAGGCTATAACAAATTCTGTTGAGGATGTGGAGAAAAGGGAACCCTTGTACATTGTTTGTGGGAATGTGGAATTAGTACAACTACTGTGAAGAACAGTTTGAAGTTTCCTCAAAAAACTAAACATTGAGCTACCATAGGACCCAGCATTCTCACTGCTAGGTATATGCTCAAAAGATGGAAAATCATTATATCCAAGAGATATCTGCACTCACATATTTGTTGCAGCACTCTTCACAATAGCCAAGATTTAGAAACCACCTAAGTGTCCATTAACAGATGAATAGACCATAAAAATATGGTACTTATACACAATGAAGTACTATTTAGCCACAAAAATAATGAGATACTGTTATTTGCAACGACATGGACGGAACCAGAGGTCATTATGTTAAATGAAATAAGCAAGGTACAGAAAGACAAACTTTACGTGTTCTCACTTATTTGTGGAAGCTAAAAATTAAAACAAATGAACCCATGAAGATAGATAATAGAAGGATGGTTAGCAGAGGCTGGGAAGGGTAATGGGGGAGGGGGTAGGAGATGAGATGGGATTGTTAATGGGTACAAAAAATAGAAAGAATGAATAAGACCTAGTATTCGATAGCAAAACAGTGTGACTATAGTCAATATCATGTAATTGTACGTGTTAATATAACTAAAAGAGTATAAGTGGATTGTTTGTAACAGAAAAAATAAATGCTTGAGGGAAGGAATATCCTATTTTTCATCATATGATTATTACACATTGCATGCCTGAATGAAAATGTCTCATGTACCCCATAAATATACACCTACTCTATACCAACAAAAATTAAAATAAAAAAGTTTTAAAAAAAACCGATCCTTCTCCAATTAAGAGAACATTCCTCTTGCCTAAATGCCTTTGAGCTGGATCATTGACTTTTTCCTGCCTTCAGACTCAAACTGAAACATCAGTTCTGTTGGGATCTTCAGCTTGTCATTCTTCAGACTGGAACTACATAATCAGTTTTCCTGGTTTTCATGACTTTGGATCCAGATTGGAACTATATAATTGGCTCTCCTGGGTCTCTAGCTTGCTGACTCAACCAGAAAATCTGGAAATTTGTCAGCCTCCATAAATACAAAAACCAATTTATTATAATACATCTCTTTATATATATACATTCCATTTGTTTGCTTTCTGTGTCATATTGTAATACATGCTCCTATCTTATCCTATATGTTACTACTGGACTTGGAGTCAGAACACCTGGGAATAACTTCACGGCTTTTAGACAATTATTTTATCTCTCTTGGCCTCTGTTTATATGTAAAATTAAAGAAAACTGGATTAGGTAATCTGTAAGAGTCAATCTTCTATGGGTCTTCAACTCTGAGAATGAGTGGTCTAGCTCATGCAGCTGAGAAATAAAAACATTTGGCCAACCTAAGTAACTCCTCTTTCATGCTTATGATGATTTCTGCAAGGAAGAAAGAATATAGTGGTTTTGAGGGATAGACTAGGTGTGGGTGATCCTGGATTCTTTTTCTATCTTTCTATCCTTGATTATGCTGCCACTAAAGTATGCTATTAGTTCAGCATGGAAAGAATCTAGACTGTTCCACTTTAAGCAGCCAGAAGCCCTGTACAAAATGAAATAACACGTTTTATATTTGCTTTGTTTCTTCATTTAATTTATTTATTTTTTATTTTACCAGCTTTTTGAATTAAAAAAGATATTATTACTCATTGTAATCAAACAAACTTTATATATGTTTATATATGTGTGTGTATTATATATATAATATATATACACACGTATGTTATATATACACACATGCATATATATGTGTGTATGTATGTATATTTAAAGAGTACTCTCCTTTACATATATGTGTGTATATAAACATTATATATTATATATACATATATGTGTGTATATGTATTATATATAAATATATATATGTGTAGAAATATATATACACACATGCATATATATGTGTGCATGTATATATATGTGTGTGTGTGTGTGTGTGTGTGTGTGTGTGTGTAAAGAGTTTATACTCCTCCACTATCCCATCCTAACAAAATTACCAGTTTGGATTAAAAACCAGTACATTGCAGTATTCTATTTTATTTTTCCTTTCCTTTCCTAATAGCAGCTATTTTATTTTTGCATAGGTTTATTGGTGATATAAAACTCCTCTTGGGTCGGTTTTTCATTTGACAAATGTGTACAGTCTTGTAACTACCACTCTGATGAAGATATAGGACATTTGCAGCATCCCACAAGTTTCCTTTAGTCCAATGCTGCCCTCAAGAAATAACCGTGGTTCTCGCTTTCACTATCACAAATTGAATTTAGCATGCTCCTGAATTTCCTTTAAATGTAATGATTCAGTGTGTACTTTCATTGTGACCCCTTTCCCTTAACATGATGTTTTTGACATATATTGTGGGAAGTAGAAAAGTTACTCTTTAAAGTTTCCTTTCCTGTTAAAGAATAAATCATAAGTCTGCTAATAACTCTTTGTTAAGCCCTATCTTATGTAGCTGTCAGACATGCCATGCTCACAGGCACGTAGTACATTCTATGTCCTTGTACTTTAAGATATCTATGCTGGATGTACTTACAGGCATATCCCAGCTCTCCATTGCTCTTACCTGTTTAGAAAAGTTTTACGTTATTAGCCAATCACATTTTAGTTTAAATTGTGAGGTCTGGCTCCAACCAAGGGAGATCAGACATGGCAGTAATAACACCCCAAATGTGTAAGGGACAAATATGTCTGTTTTTCTTTGTTGTACCCTTGTGGCAAGATAGCAAGAGTACCCTTCCTGTAGTAGAGGAAGTAAAAAAAATTAAAAATTGCTTTGCTGAGAGATCTGTTGTCTCAGTGCTGATTTTTCTTTGTGGCACTGAGCATCTGTTTCCAACATATATCTAAGTTTTAAGATATATCAGTAGTTTTTTTTTCAAAATACTGTACTATATTCCATTGAGTGTGTGTGTATATGTGTAATGTGTGTGTGTGTATGTATGTATAGATATGTGTATATATACATATATATGTTTTAGTCCATTTTCATGTTGCTGATAAAGACATATCTGAGACTGGGTAATTTACAAAAGAAAGAGGTTTAATGGTACTTACAGTTCCCTATGTCTAGGGAAGCCTCACAATCATGGCAGGAGGCAAGGAGGAGCAAGTCCCATCTTACATGGATGGCAGCAGGCAAAGAGAGAATGAGGAAGATGCAAAGCAGAAAGCCCTGATAAAACCATCATATCTCATGAAACTTATTCACTCCTATGAGAACAGTATGGGGGAAACCACCTTCACGATTCAATTATCTCCCACTGGGTCCCTCCCATGACTGTGGGAATTATGGGAGTATAATTCAATATGAAATCTGAGTGGCGACACAGAGCCAAACCATATCTATAAATATGTCTCTGTCTAATCTCACTATTTATCCATTCTGCTATTCATGAATATTTGGATTGTTGCCAGGTTTTGGCTCTTATTAATAAAATGGTATGAACATTTGCAACAAGGCTTTGGATAGTCATATATGCTAAAATCTCCTGGGTTAATACATAGGATATGAACCACAGGACAGACATATGTTGAACCTTAATAGATAATAGCAGATGTCTTCCAAAGAGGTTGAATCAATTTAAATTCCCACTAACAACATATGAGAATTCCAGTTGTCCCACATCCTCCCCATCATTTGGTCTTGTCAACCTTCTTTATTTTAGCCATTTGGTGGGGGAATAGTGGTAACTCATTTTGGTTTGAATTTATCTCTATTTATATTTTCTTTTGTGGAATAGCCTCATTTAGGAGTTAGTGGCATTTCCTCCTTGCAAGAAAAACCAGGTCTTGAAAGGTTCCAACAAATGTAAATACAGACACAGAAGGAGAGGGCCAGGGAGAAGCATCTTCATTTACCCCCATTTTTCACAGATTCCATCACAAAAACCTAACCACCAGTCATTAAGAGCTTAAACTAGGTCATAATTCTTGAATCCATATAAGGTAATTTTTTGATTGATTGATTGATTGATTGAGATGGAGTCTCATTCTGTTGCCCAGACTGGAGTGCAGTGGTATGACCTCGGCTTACTGCAACTTCCACCTCCCAAGTTCAAGCTATTATCCTGCCTCAGCCTCCCAAGTAGCTGGGACTACAGGTGCATGCCACCACACCTGGCTAATTTTTCATTTTTAGTAGAGATGAGGTTTCACAATGTTGGACAGGCTGGTCTCAAACTCCTGTCCTCATGTGATCTGCCTCATATAGGGAAAATACAATCTCAGCTTTCTAAATCCAAACCTCTTACTGGGCCTTAGAGGTGGAATGGATTTTACTTGTAGATTACACAGCGTAGTTGAAGGTACTGGTTCGGAGAGTAAGAAGACTGCCTGAGGACACCCAAGTCTTTTTGGTAGGGGCTGGGTGCCTCCATGTAAAGCAGAAATCCAAACTAGTTAGTTCACAAGTTGAAATATTTTGTTTGGCTTTCATGGTATTGTAGTTTTGAGGCCAGCATTTAAAAATTCAAGAATTTCATATGAAAATCATCTACATCTGTCTACAATCAGCTGGAGCTTAGTAGCAGCTGGTTCCACAGTCCTCACTACTTTGTTTTTTTTTTTTTTGTTTGTTTTGTTTTGTTTTTGTTTTGTTTTGTTTTTTTTGCTCTTTGACATGGAAGAGGCTTGGTGTCAGATTTTCTGATGACAGACCCACAATATTCATTTATGTTAGCCATTTTGTACCTACAGGTAATTGAATTTGTGGCCTGATGTAAAATACTGTGATGAAAAGGCAACCGACTCAGCCTTTTTCAGAGTATCATTTCATAATAATTTACATGGATGAGAGAGTAGAGAGAGAGAGTTTAAAGTCCTGAGAAAAATTGCTTTTCTTATCAGTACCTTAGTACCCTAAAATTACAAACGTACTTCTCTACAATTTTACATGGCTCAAATATGCCAAACTATCTATAGAAACTTTAGTAAGCTCAAAGAGGCCCTTTTCCCATTATAAGACAGCAGTGCATTGTGACATGGAGTTCGGGATCAAATCTACTTATAACATAGAACTGTGGATGCTCCTGACAGAAGAGAAGTGAGTTCCGTCTTTTTAAAAAAGAGCAATCTTTTAGAAAATATTTAATTCTTTGGGCTTTCAGAGGGTTTCATTCCTTCCTTTACTCAGTTGAGAATGACTTACCACTCCAGCTAACAAGAAAGTTAACTGGGAGAGGCAATAGTAGTGGCTTCCTTCTGAAGTGTAGAGCAGGGGTTCAGTAGTTCAGCACACCAGAAGCACATAAAGGGTAGGCTGAATTCAAGATTGCTGTGCCCTACCCCCAGAACAAGTCCTGTAGGGAGCTTGTTAAAATGCACATTTTATTCATTAGGTCTTGATTGGTATTCCCAAATTTGCATTTCTAATAAGTTCTCATCTGCTGCAAGTGCAGCTGGTCCAGGGACAGCACTTGGAGTTGTTGAAGTTCTTAACCACTGGTGAAGAGGGATAACTCGTTGCTGTATTAATGATTTATATTCCAGCAGTGTTAGACATAAATTATAACACAATAGATTTGATTGAAGGTTTTTAATACTGCTGTCTGTTGCTAATTAGCCTAAAATTTTTTCTGCAAACAGCTCAGGAATTGGAACGGTTTAATTGTTTTTGTTGTTGTTGTTGTTGTTGTTATTTAGAGGGAGACAGGGCACAAAAACAATCAGTGAAAATTGACTCAATTGAAACTGAGACCTAAAGTCTTCAGTTCTCTCTGGGGAGTCACTTCAATAGCCAGTGATAAACGTATTCTGCTCTCTGTTCTGTTGCTAAAGTTTGGAAGTCCCCATGACAGATCAGAAAGTGCTGGGCTTGCATTACATTGGAAAGGACCACTGTTAAATAGCAACACCAGGCCAGTTCTAAAACTAGAATGGGCAAGCTGGGAAAGTGACAAAATATTTCCCTTCTCTCCTTGGTAAGTTAAAAGGTAGGATTTTGCTCTCAAAAACTGCTCTAGAGCCTCTCCCTAAGGCACTCCCTCTGTTTCTCTGTCTCTGTGTCTCTTTCTCTTATTTTCATTGCAGCCAACCATTCTAAGGTAGCCAATGTGTATCTTTTCTTTTGTGTGTGTTTTTGAAAATTCTGCATAAAATTTTAATTTATATAAATGGTATTATCAGCCTCACTCTGCTTTTCCCACTCAGATTGAAGATTTTATGGCTCATCTACCTTAAGTTATTCACCCCTAACTTCAACGAGCATCAGGATCACCAGGAGATGTTATAAAAATGTAGATTTCCAGCTTACGTTAAATGAATGTTCATTGCAGCACTACACACTGGGGTCTGTTGGGGGCAAATAGGGGAGAGATGGGGGGGTGGGGAGGTGGGGAGAGATAGCATGGGGAGAAATGCCAGATATATGTGAAGGGGAGGAAGGCAGAAATCACACTGCCATGTGTGCACCTATGCAACAATCTTGCATGTTCTTCACATGTACCCCCAAACCTAAAATGCAATAAAAAAAAGATTTTTTTTCAGTAGGCTCAGGGTAGGGCCTAGAAATCTGCATCTTAAGCAAGTGTATTGAGGTACAATTGATGTACCATAAAAATCACCTAGTTTTAAGTATGTACCTGTTTTGAAAATTTGTGGAGTTGTACAACCATTACCATGATCTAGTTAGAACTCCACATTTTAACAAGCTTTCCAGAGCTTGCAATGCAGCAGGTCTTCAGACTGTACTTTCAGTGTTCTAGAGATGAACAGTATGTGTTTTGAGACTCCAACAGACAAGGGCTCAAAGGCCAGCTCTGCCACTTTTTGCTAGATCTCCTCATAGCACTCGGTTCCTTCATGCTCTTACTCTCTCACTCTTCACTTGCCCTGTATGCTGGCCTTTTAGAATGTGGGCTTATGGCTCCCACCTTTCTCATTTATCTTTGCTTTTGCCCCTCTCTGACACACACCAACAATCCCCTGCTGGATGAACTCCACCTAAAATGTATATTTCAATTCAGACTGTTACTCATTCTCCAATTCATGCTGTTCTTTGAACTCACTTTAAAAAATACTTTTCTAAACCCTGCAAAGTGAGATCATGTGAAGGTTATACAAGCTTCATGTCACAGCATGGTGTGTTGATCAGCCAGGGAGAGTGGTGTTGCTTGATTGGGAAAGACACCATTTCTCCATGTGAAGTAAATAAAGCTGACCCCAAAAAACATTAATCAAAATGGTTCCTGAGGAAGAGGCCAGCCATGGGTTTCACTCAGTTTCCACCTATCTGCGGAGCTGGAAGAGCAATACAATTGAAAATGTGGATCTTGTGACCTCATACACAAAGCACTGTTTGTCAAAACACAAGGAATAGTACCTCAAGTTCTGCCTGGGGCTTAATTCAGGAATGAAAACCAAACACCTTCTGGCTTTCAGGTAGATGTTGGGATAGATATCACTCATAGGTGCATCAGACTCTGTGTCTACAGGCAAAATCCAAAATTCCAGATTATTATAAAATGCAACCCAATGAACCATTGGAAATTATCTAGAGATTTACATTCAAGTAAAAATATTTATTGAGCATTTATAATGTACCAGGCACATTAGTTTTTGAGTCATTGGAGTACATCATTAAAATCTAATAAATTCAGTAAAGTTGCAAGCTACAAAATCAATATATAAAAATGAGTAGCATTTCTATATAACAATAATTAACTAGCTGAGAAATCAAGAATACTCCTGAATAAAATCATGCAGGAATGAATTTAACCAAGGAGATGAAAGATCTCTACAACAAAAACTAAAAAACACTGATGAAAGAAATTGAAGTGGACATAAACAAATGGAAAGATGTTCCATGTTCATGGAGTGGGAGAAATAATATCATTAAAATAATCGTACTGCCCAGAGCAATCTAGAGATTCAATGCAACACCTATCAAAACACTGATGTCATTTTTCTTTTCTTTTTTCTCTTTTTTTCTTTTCTTTTTTATTTTTTTGAGATGGAGTCTCATTCTGTTGCCCAGGCTGGAGTGTGGTGGCACAATCTCAGCTCACTGTAACCTCCACCTCCTGGATTCAAGATTCTGCCTCAGCCTTCTCAATAGCTGGAACCACAGATGCATGCCACCATGCCTGGCTTATTTTTATATTTTTTGGTAGAGATGGAGTTTTGTCATGTTGGCCATGCTGGTCTTGAATCCCTGACCTCAGGTGATCCACCTGCCTTGGCCTCCCAAAGTGCTGGGATTACAGGCATGAGCCACCATGCCTGGTCCATTTTTCTCAGATATAGAAAAAACAATCCTAAAATTTGTATGGAAACACAGAAGAGTTCAAATAGCCAAACCCATCCTGAGCAAAAATTACAAAGCTGGAGGCATTACACCACCTGACTTCAAAATATATTATAAGGTTTGTTAGCCAAAACATCATGGTTTTGGCATAAAAACAGACACAGACTAATAGAATGAAATTGAAAGTCCAGAAGTAAATTTACATATTTACAGCCAACTGATTTTCAACAAAGGTGTCAAAAACATACACTGGGTAAAGGACACCCTCTTCATTAAATGGTGCTGGGAAAATAGGATTGTCATATGCAGAAGAATAAAACTGGACCCTTATCTTTCGCTATATACCAAAATCAATTCAAGATGGTTTAAAGACTTAAATGTAAAACATTAAACTATAACACTACCAGAAGAAAACATAGGGAAAACTCTTCAGGATATTGATCTAGATAAAGATTTTAATGGCTAAAACTTTAAAAGCACAGGCAACACAAATGAAAATGACAAATGTGACTATATTAAGCTTCTGCACAGCTAAGAAAATAATCAACAGAGTAAACAGAACCTGTTGAATGAAAGAAGATATTGACAAACTATTTGTTAGGGGAGTAATATCCAGAATATACAAGGAACTAAAACAAACAATAAAGAAACAAACTATAATTTCATTTAAGTGGATAAAGAACATGAATAGACATTTCTAAAAGAAGACATAAATTGTCAACAGGCATATGAATAAAATACTCTATATCATTAATCGTCAGGGAGATGAAATTCAAAATCATAATGAGATGTCATCTTACCCCTGTCAGAATGGCTACTATTAAAAAGACAAAAAATACATGTTATCAAAATTGTGGAGAAAAAGGAACCCCCATATACTATTGGTGGGAATACAAATTAATACAGCCACTATGGAAAACAATATAGAGATTTCTTTAAAAACTAAAGATAGAACTACCATGTGATCTGGAAATATTTGGATAAATACCACTACTGAGTATTTATCCAAGGAAAAGAAATTAGTATATCAAAGGGTACTTGCACTTCCATATTTATTGCAGCACTATTCACAATAGCCAAGATATGGAATCAGCATGTGTCTATCAATGGATGAATGGTGATATTATTTGAATTTGTGTGCCTGCCCAAATCACATGTTAAATTGTAATCCCTAATGTTGTTGGAGGTGCCTGGTCACAGGTGATTGGATCATGGGGGTAGATTTCCTCCTTGTTGTTCTCATGATAGTGTGTTCTCATGAGATCTGCTTGTTTAAAACTGTGTAACACCTCCTCCTTTACCATCTTCCTCATGCTTGAGCCATGTAAAACATGCTTGCTTCCTCTTAGCCTTCTGCCATGATTGTAAGTTTCCTTATGTCTTCACAGCCGTGTTTCCTGTACAGCCTGTGAAATTGTACACCAATTAAACCTCTTTTCTTTATAGATTAACCAGTCTCAGGTAGTTCTTTATATCAGTGTGAGAATAGACTAATACAGAAAATTGGTACCAAGAATGGGATATTGCTAGAAAGATACCTATAAAACTTTGGAACTGGGTAGCAGGCAGAAGTTGGAACAGGTTGGAGGGTTCAGAATATGACAAGAAGATGAGGGAAAGCTTGGAACTTCCTAGAGGCTTGTTGAGTAGTTTTGACCAAACCGCTGATAGTAATATGGACAAAAATGGCTAGGCTGAGGAGGTCTCAGATGGAAATGAGGAACTTATTGGGAACTGGAGAAAAGATCACTTTTGTTATGCATTATCAAAGAACCTGGCAGCATTGTGTCCCTGCTTTAGGAATCTGTGTAACTTCAAACTTGAGAAAGATGATTTAGGGCATCTGATGGAAGAAATTTCTAAGCAGCAGTGTTCAAGGTGTGGCCTGGCTGTTTCTAAAAGCCTGTGCCCATATGCATGAACAAAGAAATGACCTGAAGCTGGAACTTATATTTAAAAGGGAAGCAGAGCATAAAGGTTTGGGGAATTTGCAGCCTCACCATGTGGTAGAAAAGAAAAATCCATTTTCAGGGGAGGAATTGAAGCAGGCTGCATACATTTGTGTAACTAAAAAGAAGGGAAGTACTAATAACCAAGACAATGGGAAAAAGGCTCTGAAGGCATTTCAGAGATCTTTATAACAGCCTGTCCCATCAGAGGCCCTGAGGCCTAGGAGGAAAGAACAGTTTTGTGGGCCAGGCCCAGGGCCCGTGCTGCTCTGTGCAGCCTCAGGACACAGTGACCTGAATGTTGGCAGCTCCAGCTTCAGCTGTGGCTCAAAAAGGCCACTGTCTCAGAGGGTGAAAACTGTAAGACTTGGCAGCTTCCACATAGTGTTAAGCCTGCAGGTACATAGAGTGCAAGAGTTGAGGACTGGGAGCCTCAGCATATATTTCAGCGGATATATGGAAACTCTTGGATGTCCAGGCAGAAGTCTGCTACAGGACAGAGCCGTCATAGGGAACCTCTACTAGAGCAGTATGGAGGGGAAATGTGGGGTTGGAGCCCCAACACAGAGTCCCTACTGGAGCACTGCCTAGTGGAACTGTGAGAAGAGAGCTACCAAAAATACTAGATCCACTGACAGTTTGCACTGTGTGCCTGGAAAGACACAGGCACTCAACACCAGCCCTTGAGAGCAGCCATTAGAGATGAGCCCAGAAGAGTCACAGGGGCAGAACTGCCCAAGACCTTGGGAGCCAACCTCTTGCATCACTGTGGCCTAGATGTGAGACATGGAGTCAGAGGAGATTATTTTGAAGCTTTAAGATTTAATGATTGCCCTGCTGGGCTTTGGACTTGCATGGGGCTTGCAGCTCCTCTCTTTTGGCTGATTTCTTTCTTTTTGAATGGGTGTGTTTACCCAATGCCTTTACCCCTATTGTATCTTGGAAGTAACTAACTTGTCTTTTATTTTATAGGTTCATAGGTGGAAGAGATCTGCCTTGCCTCAGATAAGTCTTTGGACTGTAAACTTTTGAGTTAATGCTGAAATAAGACCTGGGAGACTGTTGAGAAGGGATGATTGTACTTTGCAATGCAAGAAGGGCATAGATTTAGGAGGGGACAGGGGCAGAATGATAAGGTTTAGATTTGTATCCCCACCCAAATCTGATATTGAATTATAAACCTCATTGTTGGAGCTAGGAGGTGATTGGATCATGGGGGTGGATTTCCCTCTTGCTATTCTCATGACGATGAGTGAGTTCTCATGAGACATAGTTGTTTAAAAGTGTATAGCACCTCCCCCTTCACTATTTTTCTCTTGATCCAGTCAGTAAGATGTGCCTGCTTCCCCTTCCTCTTCTGCCATGATTGTAGGTTTCCTGAGGCCTCCCCACCTATGCTTCTTATACAACCTGCAGAACTGTGAGCCAATTAAATTTTTTTTCTTTGTAAATTACCCAGTCTCAGGTAGTGTTTTTATAGCAGTATGTCAAAAGACTAATACAAATGAATAAAGAAAAGTGATATATATACACTTTGGAATACTATTCAACCATGAAAAAGAATGAAATCCTGTTATTTGCAGCAACCTTGGTCCAAGCTCTTACCAGTAAGATTCACTAGGTTTGAAATGAGGTGAGAGAGAGAGAGAGAGAGAGAGAGAGAGAGACAGAGAGAGAAAGAAATAGAGACAAAGAAAGTGAGGAACACCAGATTGCCATCCCAGGGGAACAGAATGCAACCTGGGATCTAGAGAGCTGTCACATTCCAAGAAATATTTCAATTGTGCTGATTTTCTTCTGGAGAACTGAGACCAGGGAATGAAACTCTCCATCAAGTCATGGCTTTGCAGGCAATAGATCAGAGGATATTGCCAGTTTTCTATTGTTATCGGGCAGATTTTCTCTGAAGGTTTCACTCACCTACCCAGTCATTGAAATCTGCTCAGCTTCCAGGTTTAGTACTAAAACTTGCTTTGCTTCATCTTATGGACGGGTATCCTGAGAGGGAATTTGGACACAGACTTACACAGAGGGAAGACCATGTGAAGACACAGGAAGAAGATGAACATCTACAAGCCTCAGAAGCATACAAACCTGCTGACACCTTGATTTCAGACTTCTAACACTTCAACTGTAAGAAAATAAACTTCTGTTATTTTAAAAAAAGAAATGAAGCTTAAGTTCTTAAGGTCTAATTTAGTAGGACTGAGGTGAGGCTTCAAGTATTGCTGAGGAAACACAGGGTTTGGAATCATGGCTTTAGAGCAAGGGTTTCTAAACTTTTGTTTTCTTGGTGTCAAAGCCACAGTGCAGACATGCTGGCTGCTATTTACTGTTAATACCAAGCTCACTCCTGTGATAATAACTTCAGGATGCAGCTTTTTTTCTTTCTTTTCTTCCAAGCTTCTGTTATGTCATGACTACCAATCTTACTCCCTGAATGAGTTGCTGTGTAACTGAAATTCAGTATTCCAACCATTATGAGGCCCCAGGGGTTCTCTGTAAGTTGCATTGTTTTTGGCTCACGACTCTGGTATAAAATCTCAGTGAGAAACTGAGAGTATCTATCTTTTTCAAAAGAATGATACAGATGCCTTGTATAGTAGTCAGAATCCTAATGATGATACATGAAGGGGCCATATGGCAAGGAGGTAGGCCAGAAGTCTAGGTACAGTACGATGTGGCTAGGTTCACCACTCAAGGTCTCCCAAGGCCAATATCCGGGTGTCAGCTGGGCTGAATTCTAATTGGACTGCAGAATCTGTGAGCCAATAGATAGGTATTGTTTTAACCCACTCATAACAAACTAAGAGGTAATTGATTGCACAGCTACAGTAAACGAATACACACTTTTATGAAGAAAGATTCTTCGGTACTGTCTTCAAACTAAAATTGGTATCAGAATCACTTGGAACGAATTGTTAAAAATACATTTTCATGGGTCCCAGCCCCAAAGAGTTTGATTCAATATGTCTGTATTAGATCTATTTAATGAACTCTTCAGATGATTATTTTACTATTGGGTTGAAAACCTTAATATGAGAAGCAAGCTGTTCCATTGGTTTCTTCATATTCCCAAATTGTCTCATGGACTGCTTTGAGGTAGAAGGGAATTTTTGGGGGATTGGGAGGCTATAAAATATGATGCTAGAGGAGAGTTTTTGGCTTACACTCTAAGTTCAACCAGAAGACTTCTCTTTCCTTTAATTTTTAGATGTCAGTTTTTGCCTTCCCCACCTTTCATTTATTTGATTTATTTGCTTTCATGCAAAATTTCCTTTAAAGGGAATAAGGTCTAATACTTAGGAAAAAATGTTGTAAAAACTTTAAGGGTGAATTATGCCTTGAAACTTTTTTTATTTTGCCAAGCACCATATCTTTGTGCCAGAAACAGTGTTGGATGTAAGGTGCTGGGGGAACCCATATATGGAAAATGTTTCTTATCTTTTTTGCTTACCAATATATGTGCAATGCCTAGTGAAGTATTTGGAATATACATTTTATATGGTACTCAATAAATGTTTGTTGAAAATAAATGAATAGCACTAATTACACTGTGTTGTAATTATTAATTTATCTGTTTGCTTTCTCAATCAAACTATGAGCTCATCAAGAGCAGAAACCAGGTCTTGTTCATTGTTGTATCTCCTGCACCTTCCACATGAACTTATACATAGTAGGCACCTAGTATTTGTTGAATGAATAAATGAGTACAAGTCAAGTATAAAAACCTGTCTATGGCAATGTAGACTAGACATAGTAGATCCATAAACAGAACTGGCAGTTGCTGTTTTCTAACCTTATACTGATTGCACAAGCCATAAGACTCCCCTGTTAAAAGAATGAGACATCTTTGGTGCATGGGGCCTGGTCAATACTACTGTGATCTCATCTTTGCCCGTCCTTCTGCTTTGACAGTCTTGGTTTCCAGGTTTACTGACAAATGTGCTGGACTGTTGTTTCCTTCTTAGCAAACAGTCAGATGAGATGGATTGTAACTGAAATCTGAAAGGGACACCAGAAAATCCCCTGTGTCTTCTCTCCAAATACAAATACCTCTGCATGAGGGAAGTCTCAAATTGACATTTCTCCACTGAGTATGAGTAACTTGAATTAGATAATCAGATCCCTTTCACCTACTACCTAGCTTTTACTTGCTCTCATTGAAAATTAAGTCTTTAGTGTGAAGACATGGTAGATCCTGGTCATTTACTGCCAACGTAGATTGGGCATCTAGAGGGCAATGGGCAACATGAGCAGAGTGAAGGTCCAGAGATAGTATATGTTTTGCACGGCATTAGCATGGAAGACACCAGCCATGATACCACACTTCTTATACTTTTTATTTTACCAAGAGCCTACTTGGACTCAGTCAATAAACCATGCCAGGCCAAATATTTAAGCACCAACTTTGATATAAAATATTTGGCTTCCCCTGCTTAGAGCTACCACGATATAAGGTATGACTCTACTAACTTTATACTTTCTCATCATTTTAACCTACAGAGGATTTTTTCTTCACTTGTCACAGGTTGTATGAACCTTGTCTGTAGGTCAAGAATCATAGTGCTAAGCATTGTACATTGTCAGACCTGGGAAATTTATGCTGATTACTGGGGACATTAGAGTTGAACACCTGTCTTGAGTGTGAATGGGGACAGCATAGCAGTATAGTCGGGAAAACACACAAGCAGAAAATGTGAATCTCAGTTCTGCTGTTTATTAGCTTCAGAAAAAACCTACTTTGGCTTTAGTATTTTCATCTGTTAAAAAAGCATAATAGCACCTGCTATTACCCCATAAAGTTGTTTTAAGTATTGATAAAGATTATGCGTGACAAAGTCTAATTAAAATTATTACAAGCTATAAAATGGAACTTATTTCTCTTTAAAATAATGGACTTTATAGAATAACCATATTATTTTTTCTAAATCAGAATAAAATTTGAAGTTACATAATTATTAACAGTTATTAATTGGTCTACAGCAGACATAAAATGATAATGTGGTAGGTAAAACTCCAGACTACAGTAACTCTTGCACTGATATTTATTTAATTATCTCTTCCCTTGGTTCTTTTCTTACTCCTTAACTCTGAAATGCTCTTCTTTATGTTTTAGTTCAGGAATCATATACAGGGAAAGTAGGAAAATGTATATGTGTGACTGTGTGTGTGTGCGTGTGTGTTCTTTGAAACATCTGCTCTAGAAAAAAGTTGAGCCATGAATAAACATGTCATTATTACAACTCAAAGATGCTCAGATAAATAGCTCCAATGCTCAGGTTTGGCTAGTGATTGATTACTCAAGTGGACTCCAGATTTACTCTGGGCTCCTTTTGTTCCCTCCTCTCTAATTCAACAGTTCTTCTGCCTCTCACATGTTGCTAAGTATAGTGCTAGGCAGAACCACCAAGGGTGTCCCTGTAGCCTTCCCAGCTGAGCAACCAGAGACAGAGATTGGGGGCACATCTGGGTAAGTGCCCAGTAAAGAAGCAGAGAGGTAGCTGATTTTTAAAATAATTGAATTTAAACTTCCGGGATACATGTGCAGGATGTGCAGGGTTGCTACATAGATAAACGTGTGCCATGGTGGTTTGCTGCACATATTAACCCATCACCTAGGTATTAAGCCCAGAATGCATTAGCTATTTACCCTGTGCTCTCTCCCCACCCCTGCAACAGGCCCCAGTGTGTGTTGTTTCCCTCGTTGTATCTGTCTCTTCTCACCGTTCAGCTCCCGCCTGCAAGTGAGAGCAGGCAGTATTTGGTTTTCTGTTCCTGCATTAGCTTCCTGAGGATAATAGCTTCTAGCTCCATCCATGTCTCTGCAAAGGACATAATCTCATATCTTTTTATGGCTGCATAGTATTTCATGGTGTACTACATTTTCTTTATCCATTCTGTCATTGATGGGCATTTGGGTTGATTCCATGTCTTTGCTATTGTGAACAGTGCTGTAATGAACATAAGCATGCATGTATCTTTATAATAGAATGACTTATATTCCTTTGGGCATATACCCAGTAATGGGATTGTTTGGTCAAATGGTATTTCTGGCTCTAGGTCTTTGAGGAATCACCACACTGTCTTCCACAATGGTTGAACTAATTTAAGTTCCCACCAACAGTGTAGAAGTATTCCTATTTCTCCACAGCCTTTCCAGCATCTGTTGTTTCTTGACTTTTTAATAATTGCCATTCTAACTGGTGTAAGATGGTATCTCATTGTGGTTTTGATTTTTATTTTTCTAATGATCAGTTATATTGACCTTTTTAAAATATGTTTGTTGGCCATATAAATGTCTTCTTTAGAGAATTGTCTGTTCATGTCTTTTGCCCACTTTTTAATGTTTTTTTTTCTTGTAAATTTGTTTAAGCTCTGTGTAGATTATGGATGTTAGAGGTTTGTCAGGTGGGTAGATTGCAAAATTTTCTCCCATTTTGTAGGTTGTCTGTTCACTCTGATGATAGTTTCTTTGTTGTGCAGAAGCTCTTCAGTTTAGATTCCATTTGTCAATTTTTGCTTTTGTTGCAATTGCTTTTGTTGTTTTGTCATGAAATTTTTGCCCATGTCTATGTCCTGAATGGTATTGCCTAGGTTTTCTTCTAAGATTTTCATAGTTTTGGGTTTTACATTTAAGCCTTTAATCCATCTTGACTTAATTTTTGTATAAGGTGTAAGGAACTGTCCAGTTTCAACTTTCTGCATATGGCTACTGGTTCTCCCAGCACCATTTATTAAATAGGGAATCTTTCCCAATTGCTTACCTTTGCCAGGTTTGTCAGAGGCGAGATGGCTGTAGATGTGCAGTCTTATTTCTGATAACTCTATTCTTTTCCATTGGTCTATATGTCTGTATCTGCTTTTGTACCAGTACTGTGGTGTTTTGGTTACTGTAGCCTTGTAGTATAGTTTGAAGTTGGGTAGCATGATATCTCCAGCTTCTTTTTTTCTTTCTTAGAATTGTCTTGGATATACAGGCTTTTTTTGGGTTTCATATGAATTTTAATGTAGTTTTTGTCTAATTCTGTGAAGAATGTCAATGTAGTTTGATGGGAATAGCATTGAATCAGTAAATTACTTTGGCAGTATGGCCATTTTTATGATATTGATTCTTAATATCTATGAGCATGGAATATTTTTCCATTTGTGTCCTCTCTGATTTCCTTTAGCAATGGATGTAGTTATCCTTGAAGAGGTCCTTCATTTCCCTTATTAGCCATATTCCCGCATGTTTTATTCTGTTTGTAACAATTGTGAATGGGAGTTTATTCATGATTTGGCTCTCTGCCTTTCTATTGTTAGTGCATAGGAATGCTTGTGATTTTTGCATATTGATTTTGTAACCTGAGACTTTGCTGAAGTTGCTGATCTGCTTAAGAAGCTTTTGGGCTGAGATGATGAGGTTTTCCAGATATACAATCATGTCATCTGCAAATAAAGACAGTTTGACTTCTTTTCTTCCTATTTGAATACGCTTTATTTCTTTCTCTTTCCAGATTGCCCTAGCCAGAACTTCCAATACTATGATGAATGAGACTGGTGAGAGAGGGCATCCTTGTCTTTTGCCACTTTTCAAGGGCAATGCTTCCAGCTTTTACCCATTCAGTATGATATTGGTTGTGGGTTTGTCATAAATGATTCTTATTATTTTGAGTTATCTTCCATCAATACCTAGTTTATTGAGAGTTTTGAACATAAAGGATGTTGAATTTTATTGAAGGCCTATTATGTGGCTTTTGAGATAATTATGTGTTTTTTTTCTTTAGTTCTGTTTATGTGATGGGTTATGTTTATTGATTTGCATATGTTGAACCAGTCTTGCATCCCAGGGATGAAGCTGACTTGATCTTGGTGGATATGCTTTTTGATGTGTGGCTGGATTCAGTTTGCCAGTATTCTATTGAGGGTTTTTGCATCGACGTTCATCAGAGATATTGGCTTAAAATGTTTTTTTAATCTCTACCCTATTTTGATATCAGAATAATGCTGTTCTCATAAAATGAGTTAGGGAGGAGTCCTTCCTTTTCAATTGTTTGGAATAGTTTCAGAAGAAAGGGTACCAGCTCCTCTTATATCTCTCGTAGAATTTAGCTGTAAATTCATCTGGTTCTTGGCTCTTTTCGGTTGGTAGGCTATTTATCACTGCTTTAATTTCAGAACTTGTTATTGGTCTATTTAGGGATTCAGCTTTTTTCTGGTTCAGCCTTGGGAAGGTATATGTGTCCAAAAATATATTCATTTCTTTTAGATTTTCTAGTTTATTTGTATAGAGGTGTTTATAGTATTCTCTGATGGTTATTTGTATTTCTGTGGGGTCAGTGGTGATATCCACTTTATCATTTTTTATTGTGTCTATTTGATTCTTCTCTCTTTTCTTCTTCATTAGTCTAGCTAACAGTCTATCTATTCTATTAATTTTTTCAAAAAAAATTAGCTACTGGATTTGTTGATTTTTTGAAGAGTTTTTCATGCCTCTATCTCCTAAGTTCCACTCAGATATTGGTTATTTCTTGTCTTCTGCTAGCTTTGGAGTTTGTTTGCTCTTGGTTCTCTAGTTCTTTTAGTTGTGGTGTTAGGATGTCAATCTGAGATTTTTCTAGACTTTTGATATGGGCATTTGGGATATAAATTTCCTGCTTACCACTGCTTAGCTGTGTCCCAGAGATTCTTGTACATTGTCTGTTTTTTTCTTATTGGTTTAGAACTCCTTGATTTCTGCTTTAATTTCATTATTTGCCCAGGAGCCATTCAGGAGCAGGTTGTTCAATTTCCATGTAGTTGTGTGATTTTGAGTGAGTTTCTTGGTTTTGAGTTCTACTTTGATTGTGTTGTGGTCTGGGAGACTGTTATGATTTCTGTTCTTTTGCATTTGGTGAGGAGTGGTTTACTTCCAATTATGTGATTGATTTTATTGTAAGTGCCATGTGGCACCAATAAGAATGTATATTCTGCTGTTTTGGGGTGGAGAGTTCTGTAGATACCTATTAGGTCTACTAGATCCAGAGTTGAGTTCAAGTCCTGAATATCTTTGTTAATTTTCTGACTTGATAATATGTTTAATGTTGATGGTGGGGTGTTAAAGTCTCCCACTATTATTGCATGGGAGTCTAAGTCTCTTTAAATCTCTAATAACTTGTTTTATGAATTCAGGTGCTCCTGTATTGGGTGCATATAGATTTAGGATAGCTCTTCTTGTTGAATTGAACACTTTACCATTATGTAATGCCCTTCTTTGTCTTTTTTTGATCTTCATTGGTTTAAAGTCTGTTTTGTCAGTTACTAGGATTGCAACATCTGCTTTTTGATGCTTTCCATTTGTTTGGTAGATTTTCCTCTATCCCTTTATTTTGGTCCTATGTGTGTTTTTGCGTGTGAGATGGGTCTCTTGAATATAGCACACCAATGAATCTTGATTATTTACCCAGTTTGCCATTCTTTTAATTGGAGCATTTAGCCCATTTACATTTAAGATTAATATTATGTGTGAATTTGATCCTCTCATCATGATGCTATCTGGTAATTTTGCAGATTTGTTGATGTAGTTGCTTCATAGAGTCATTGGTCTGTGTACAATTTTTTCTCTTCATATTTAGTGCTTCCTTCAGAAGCTCTTGCAAGGCAGGCCTGGTGGTTATGAATTCCCTCAGCAATTGCTTATCTGAAAATGATTTTATTTATTCTTTGCTTATGAAGCTTAGTTTGGCCAGATATGAGATTCTGGTTTGGAAATTATTTTCTTTAAGAATGTTGAATATTGGCCCCATATCTCTTCTGGCTTATAGGGTTTCTTCTGAGGGGTCTGCTGCTCATCTGATGGGCTTCCCTTTGTACATGACCTTACGTTTCTCTCTGATTGCCCTTAATATTTTTTCCTTCATTTCAAACTTGGATAATCTGATGATTACATGCTTGGCATTGATCTTCTTATAGAATATCTTACTGGGGTTATCTGGATTTCTTGAATTTGAATTTTGGCCTGTCTTGATAGGCTAGGGAAGTTCTGGATAATATCCTGAAGAATGCCATTCTCCCTTTCTCTTTCAAGTACCCCAATCAGTCATAGATTTGGTCTTTTTACCTAATCCCATAGTTCTTGGAGGTTTTGTTCATTCCTTTTCATTATTTTCTCTCTGGTATTGTCTGCCTGTTTTATTTCAGCAAGATAGTCTTCAATCTCTGAAACTCTTTCCTCCTCTTTGTTTATTTGGCTATTGATACTTGTGGCTGTATTGCGAAGTTCTTGTGTTGTGTTTTTCAGCTCCATCAGGTCATTTATGTTCCCGTCTAAACTGGCTATTCTGGTTAACAGTTCCTGTAATGCTTTATCATAGTTCTTTTTTTTTT
>NW_016107607.1:1705968-1747731 GCF_001604975.1 Cebus imitator
GTTGACCAGGATGGTCTCGATCTCTTGACCTCGTGATCCACCCGCCTCGGCCTCCCAAAGTACTGGGATTACAGGCTTGAGCCACTGCGCCCAGCCGCTTTATCATAGTTCTTAGCTTCCTTGCTTTAGGTTAGAACATGCCCCTTTAGCTCAGTGAAGTTGGTTATTACCCATCTCCCCTACTTTTGTCATTTCATCCATCTCAGCCTCAGCTCAGTTCTGTGGCCTTCCTGGAGAGGTTGATCATTTGGAGAAGAGGCACTTTGGTTTTTTGAGTTTTCAGAGTTTTTTTTGTTATTGTTTGTTTATTCTTTCTCACCTTCGTGAGTTCACCTAACTTTAATCTTTGAGGATGCTGACCTTTGAATGGTTTTTTTTTTGTGCGGACTTTGTTGATGTTGTTATTGCTTTCAGTTTGTTTTTCTTTTAAAAGTCTTACTCCTCTTCCATAGGGTTGCTGTTGTTTGCTGGGATCCCACTCCAGACCCTATTCACCTGGGTCCCTCCCACACCTGAAGATGTCACCAGTAGAGGCTGCAGAACAACAAAGTTGACAGCCTGCTCCTTCCTCTGAGAACTATGTCCCAGAGAGGCACCAACCTGATGCCAATGGGAATGCTCCTATATAAGGTGTCTGATGACTTCTGTTGGGAAGTCTCACCCAGTCAGAACGCACGGGATCAGAGACCTGCTTACAAAGTACTAAGTCTGCCCCTTGGTAGAGGGTTGTGCTGTAATGGGGGGAGTCCAACTTGTTCAAACTGCCCAGATTCCTCAGAAAGAGCAAGGGAAAAGACTAAGTCAGCTGATCCACAGATGCTGCAGCCTCCTCTCACCACAGGGACTCCATCCTAGGGAGATTAGAGTTCTGTCCATAATCCCCTGGCTGGAGTTGGTGAAATTCCAGCATGGAGGCTCTGCTCACTGAGAAGGTATGGGTCGAGGTCTGGCCTAGAAAGGCAGCCTTGTCACAATGTGCCACAGCCACTGTACTGCACTGTGGGGAATTCCTCCTGGGTCCAAACTGCCCAGTCTCCCCTGCACTGGCCGGGGAAAATGACAGACTGGAGTTGCAGTGATGGCTGCCGCCCGTCTCTCCAGGAGCTCAGTCCCCTTAGGCAGCAGGCACCAAGTGATGGTGGCCACCAATCCTCTAACGAACTTTGTAGTCTTAGTCTCCAGCTGAGAAGCTGCTGAGAATCTGCACAACTCTGTGCACGGGACCCAAGGCCCTGGTGGCATGTGCTCATGAAGGGATCTCCTGATCCATGGGTTGCACAGATTTGTGGAAAATGTGTGGTGCTCTGGACAGGGTAGCACAGTCACTCACTGCCTCCCTTGGCTGGGGGTGGGAGCTCTCCTTGTCCTGTGTAGCTCCTGGATGGGCCATCAGTCCACCCCACTTTTCCTCACCCTCTGTGAGTTGTACCAACCCACTAGTCAGTCCCAATGAGAGAACCTGGATACTTTAGTTGCTGGTGCAGGATTCACCCACTGTTTTTCTTCTCTTCTTTGCAGGAGCCTCTGATTGCAGTTGTTTCTTGTTGGCTATATTGCTGCCCCCCATCCCCCCAAAAAAAGTAGCTGATTTTAATTCTTACAGCAGAATAAGCAAGTGAGCAGGATTGCTAAGGCTTTCAGCTTAGGGAGTGTCCTTGTCTTATCCTGTTGGGATTTACTCCAAAATTTCTACCCAGGATAGAGGAAGGAACTCACCTTGCTTTTGGGGATTGAGAAGCCTACCCTCAAATGGAGATGAGTGAGAAACAATAAAGGCAAAGTCCAAGTGGCTTGCTGAGTTTCCACTTTCTCTTTCTCTTCATGATGAGCACCAAATCTGGAAGGCTGCCTGAGCATACATGAGCAGAATTCATTGATTAAAGTAAATTAAATTTTATAGAAAAAGTAATCTGACATGGATTTAATAGTAGATGGCTATCAGCAGGTACATATATTAAGCCATTGACAGAAGTAAACATAACTGGAATTGCTTTTAGATAGTTGTACAAGTATTTATGAGGTCAGTTTCTAAAAACCCAAACCACCTTGGCTTGCCCTGTGTTATGGTACACCCAGGCTAGTATAACAATCACCTCAGCAGTGTCTTTGCCTCCATTTTTCACATCTTTCATGGTACCTAAAGCATAATGCTCTTCTATTCAAGGACTATAAATGTCTTGTCTTTGCCTTCTAAAATCTAACATCAGCTGATATTCCCTGCTTGATCTTTTGCTACTCTCCTACTGGCAACGTTTCCTTTAGCGATATGTACAGATTATTATCTTATGAGCGTATTTTTATTTTATGCCAAATTTTGCATGATGTATCTATCCCTCTGTGGGATAGATATGCCAAATATGCCAAGCTGCATATTTGAAATTTTACCTGAATTAGTGGAAAGAATACAGGGCCAGAGAATACATCTGGATACTGGTTGTGGCACTGCCATTAAATTTCCATGTGAGTATAAGAAAGCTAATTCATTTATCTGAGACTCACATTTCTAGGTCTCTAAGGTTCTTTCTAACTTGAAAAGTAAAAAGAGAAAATCATAGGGTATCAAAAATAATGATACCTGTTTTCAAGGTCTAGTTCAAGTACCATCATGACCCACAGCTCATGGCATACAATGTTAGGAGCTTCCATAGAGCTTCTTTTCTGAACTGGTGTGTGTGTGTATAGGATTGCAAGATAGCTGCTTTAGCTCTAGTCTCATCCCCTCTGCCAAAGGGGAAAAAAAAGAGTAAAGTCTTAAGTCTCAATTTTCCCTGATTGTACCAACCATTGAATCAATAACCATGGCTGGGGAATGTAATATACTGCTTCAGTTAGGCCTGGATCACATGTTCCACCCCTTAAAGCTATGTGTGAACTAAAGTTGGGAAGGGGAAGACAAGTATCATTGCCAAAGGAAGAGGGAAACAGATCCTTGGGAGGAAAATGTCTACAACCCTGTCCCATTGAATTTGTTCCATACTGCATTTTACAGTGGTTATTTTTGTGTGTGCCTTATAATCTCATTCATTTATCCAACATGTATTTTTAAGCAACTATTATGTTCCAGGCATAGTGTTAACTTTTGGGGAATCAATGTTGAAGAAGACTCAGTGTCCATCCTTATAGTATTTGCATCATAGTGGGGAAGACAAACATACAAATAGAGTAAATAAATAAAATAACAGTTATAATAAGTTTTTTTTCTTAAGAAAACAATCAGGATGTTGAAAAAAAATAATAGGGAAGAACTACATTATGTAGGTTGCTTAGGGAATGTTTGTCTGAGCTGGTGATAATAAAGAGGGACCATTTAGGGAAAGATTTGAAAGTAATGGCATTCCAGGTAAAAGAAAAAGAAAATGCAAAGGAAATACCAAGGAAAGAACCAGCTTAGTGCATTCAATGAACAAAAAGAAGATGGAAGTGTCTAGTTCATAGTGAGAAGGGCAGTCTAGAATGATTTGGGAGAGGCAAGCCAGATAATGTAGAGTCTTAGTGACCATGTAAATTCTACTTGTCTTTAAACTTCTTACGAGAGAAATAATGTCTTATTTATTTTTATAACTCACAGTCCCTATTTTTGTGTGGGGGGGATACATTTTAAATAGGACTGTGTATTTCTTATCATAATATCCTTGAACAAATAAGAAAGGCTCCCAGTAATTAATCCTGGCTATTGTCTGGAAGAAATCTACTTTCCACTCCACTTTTCTATCATGGCCTCAATTCTCTTGGGCCTTCCAAAAATCTCCCTTGTCAGGACATTCTATCTCTTGTGGATTTTATTTTGCTCTTGGGCTGGTGTTAAGATCTTTAAACATAAAAGTCTTTGATAAAGTATCATTGGTCCTTTGATATGAAGTGGTCATTGACATAATCACACAAGAAAGAGTGTAGTAATCTTTAAAAAATACTAAGGGAAGCATTTAAGGAAGAAAATAAAACTCATGAGTAGGGTTGAGTGGCCTTGGGAAAACAAGTTTGAATAATTTCCCACTAGTTTGAGTTGCCAGGGTGGTAGGAGTCCCTCAGTGGCAGTCCCTCAGAAAAGTACATTAAGTACAGGTAAGACTGCACAGATTATTTAGAAAGGAATAATTGCTTCCTACAGGGAAGTTCAGCTATAATTAGGACACAGGGAAATGGGCAAGACAGTTAGCTATCAGCTGGCTCTTGGTTGATACCTGTATGAAATTGGAAAATTATATTCCATAGTTTCTCAGGTATAGCCATATCTTATATTGATTTATGCACAATTTCAGCTGTAATTCTGCTTTGTATCTCTGGCTGGGGCTATTTTCTAAGCCCTGTTTAGTGGAAAACACTGAATTTTCCCTTCACCTGGAAATTAGATGCTGCCGTGTTTCTCCATGTTGTCATTTCTACATAGGTATTTCTAAAAAGCTCTTACTTTAAAATTCAGGAGTCCCTCCAACTTACAAAGGCCTTCACTGGAATTGCAATCTGTTAGCTGCGATCCCAAAATAGGAATTCAAAAATGTGGTATTTGCGGTTTGCAAGGTTGCAGGTGTGGGGGAAACGGAAAAAGAAAGGAGGTGAAATGGAGTTTGTAAAAGAAGAGGCTCCATTCTTGCCCCTTCTGTTACCTGCATGCTCCCAAGAAGAAACTATACAGCAAACAATGAGGTAGGAGTGGAGATTCCTTCTAAACAAAAATTAAACGTTCATTGAGTGGCTATTGTGGTGTCTTCATCTGGAAAGGGAGACGGGATCATTGCAGAACTTGTAGACGCACCTGGGAGAGACAGTCACTTAAACATATCATTGCAATGTGATGTATCAAAAGTTCAAAGTACAGTGACAATAGGAGTGAGGAAAAAAGGCACAAAGACAAGAGACTTTAGAAAAAAGTACTGACAAACTGTGATAATTCACCCCTGTGACGAAAGAAAGGAGTCCAGTTCTTTTTGATTCATCATTGTACCTCAAGCATATTTTGGAAATGTAGTTGGACAGAGGACCTACTCCTCTTCCTTTCTTCTTGTAATTCGTTTATTTATTCAGCTGGCTTATTCTGTGCTAAACACTATGCAAGGTACTAGCGATATAACATTATATAAGATATTGTTGCTTCCCTTGAAGAGCTCACAGTATAATGAAAGAAGAAAACAAATTAACAAATATATATTTAGATGTAACATTGATGTAATATTGTAGATGATGGACTAAAGGAGTAACTCTGGAGATTATTGCAGCAGATGAAAAATATTAATGTCTTAAACTGAGGCAGCAATACTGAGGATAAATATAAGGAAAAGATAAACAAGATATTTAGAACATAGAATTGGAAAACTGTAGCAAATAATTGGAGTGGTAGTAGGGGATGGTAAAAAAAAATAAAAATTGAAGTTGAATAAATCCTAGGTTTATAGTTTTGGTGACTGGATGTGGCTATTAATGTAGAGACAAATAATTCAAAAATAAAAACAGATACGGAACAAGAGTTTAGAGAAAATATTAAGGCTTTGATTATAGAGTTGTTGAGTTTGATACTTTTGTAGGATATCTAGGCATAGATGCCCAATAAGCTTTTAGATATTTGAGTCTGATGCTCAGGATAAACATTGAAATCAGGGATAAAGATTCAGGAATCTTTAGCTTACTGGTAATAGTTACAGTTGGAGGAGTGGATGAGATAATGCAAGAAAGGTATGCAGCATGAGAAAAAAAAAACATAAATGTTGAGAAAAAGAAAAGGGGAGGACACTAAGATTTTCATATGCAATCCACTTTACGAAATGCTCTTTCCCTTTGGAAGAAGAGATAGAATAGTATTTAATGGGAGCCAGTGACTCTCTATTTAACTTGGAATTCAGCATACTATGTGTCTGTGGTTCATGGCGTAGTCTACACCCTGATTCTTCAGTCCTACCTCATAGGTCAGCCATGGTTGACCCTGATTCCCAGTATCTATGAATATTGTAAGGGGACTGGTTGAATGCAGGGAACAGCCCTAAGCAGTTTTCTGATGAAGGTTTTTTCCTGACATGGACGTTATCTTCCCCTGGAAAAGAAATCTCAAAAGGAGATGATGGAAAGAGGAAACCATGATTATGATGGAATGGAGTTGGGGGTAGGTGAGAGGTTCAACCACAAATGACTTGGTATTCAGATCAAATGGCCTTGTGGTCAGGAACAAAACTGGAGCTTTCTTCTCATTTGGGTTAGAATGTAGGCCTCGTGTGTATGTGTGTGTGTGTGTGTGTGTGTGTGTATTCCTTCATGTCTGGGGCTCATTCACATAGCCTATTTATCTCCTTCTTAATACCAGTAGTGGATCTTGCCCATTCTTTATGGAAGGATTGACAGCCTGGTAGCCATCTGGATGTCTGGATGAAAACATTTTAATCATCCAAAGGCTGGGTTACACAGGTTTTAGTTGCTAATCTTTAGTGAACATATAAACTATCAGAAATGATAGAATCTCTTCACACATTACCATCCTCTCTCTGAATAATTGATACTGCTTTAGCAAACTTGGAACTTACCAAAGTCAATTTTTTAAATTGGAAGTTTAGTAGAACACAAGAACATGGTTGTGTTTACATTTTGTTCTTCACAGAAAATAATATAAATTAAGACAAATTGTCTGAATGCAGTTGTTTTAATGTATTAAGGTATAATTTATACAAAATAAAATGCACAACACCTTATTGTTCAATTACATGAGTTTTGAAAGTTATGTACACCTAAGCCTGATCAATTTTTTCAACTGCGCCCATTTTCTCTGAATATTTTTGCACAGGGCTTTCAGTAAAATTCTCTACTGGCTAAGAGCTTCCCAGGCTTAAGACTTTCACTCAGTTCTCCAAAATGGATAGGTTAGGGTGTGTCTGTTACTTGACCTCCCTTCTTTTCTTGGTCTGGGTGTCTGGATTACCTAAACTTGATGAACTCATTCTTGTGCTGCTACATACAGCCTTTCCATTTTGCCTATAGCAACCAGAATGCTTTTTAAAAATTTACATATGTCATCCACATTATATTTCCATCACAGATGCTTTTATATAAAATAGGAAGCCCCTCCTTTTTCCCTTTCATAGAACCCTGTTTTTTCTCTTTATAATAATTAACACCACTTACAATTATATTATCTTTGTATCTCCAACACTTAGCACCATACCTGTCACAGAGGAGTTTTAAAATAATTACTTGTTGGCTGAACACATTAATTCAATCATTATTTCATTAACAAGCTGACCTCCCTACACTGACTCTTGCTTCCTTTCAATCCATTTGCAATCCTGCAGTCAGACACATCTTTGAAAAATGTGTAGTTGATTATGTGACTTATCCTGCCCAAAACCCTTCAATAGTTTTGTTTGAACAAAGTTCACATTTTTTAGTGTGACTGCTCCCCTCAAGATAGACTAAGTTGTGCAGTGGTAACAAATTAACCCCTAAATCTCAGCAGTGATTTGTTTATTGACCATTATTTATCACTGATATAGGCTGGGGAGAAAATAAGGGGGCTTGCTTCACATAGTCACTCAGGGAACCAGGCAAATCAAGGTACCCTCTTATAGCTCAACCATCTAGCGTATAGACACATTATATTTCAGAGACTTTGCTCTTCACAAACTGTTTCTCTACTAGTAGCCTTTGTTAAACCTAAGAGAACTAAATCCTAATGCAGTAAGACAACTGTTGTTTATAACACATTCATTTTTCCTATGCATATATAACGTTATTCATTATGAACTATCCTTAGAATTAAAATAATAGTTACATAAATCATTTTCTGTGTCCTGTGGTTTAGATGACAAACCTTGGTTGAGAAAGGCTACAAATCTAGGAAACTTCCTGGCACATGGTAGGTGGTAGATCTATGTCTCTCTCTTTTTTAAAATAAAGGAAACTATAAATGTTAGGTCTAGCAGGGATCTTGTAGATCATCTAATGTTTTCTCAATCCTGGATATGCATTGAAATCACTTGAAGAATTTATTAAAAATTCAAATTCTTAAGCTCCTCTTCTAGATATGCAGATTCAATATATCTGTCAGAAGGAACCAAGAATGTGCGTTCTTAATGCCTCCAGTGATTTTGATGTGGCCATTTAATTACTGCTTTCAGAGGATAGGCAGACATTTGAATACCACCATTCTAGTTTAAACCATTCATTTTCACATTTGGAGTAGTCATTGTCCACTAAATTCAAGACACAATTCAGGATAAGAAATTAATGTTTGTTTGTTGTGGGGAGGTTGGGGGGTAGATGTCCAATATCCAAGTCAGATTCTTATAAAGTAATATTCTTACCCTTGAATTTTAAAAACAACTCCTGCTGGCATTAACTTGAGCCACAAGAAGTCTAGATGCTTTCCAAGGTCTTCTTGAGATCTAATATTCTGGGAAATTGGACTTTTAAGCCAGGGCTTCACTCCCAAATTTAGGAAAGCAATTGGAGCAACTGCTCTTAGGAATTATACCATCTTTTCCAAAAATATGGGAGTAAGAGCAGGAATAAATCTGCCTATGTAGGAAAACACTGTGTAATTATGTTTGTTTCCAATTTTAGATTAACCAAGAGTCCCAGAAAAATCACACAGAAACCCTTCAGGAGTTTACCAAGACAGTTTATGCCTATGCTTATCTTAATCTGAAAAAAATTAACTGTAAATCTAGGATTATAAGGTTATATTCATTGGCCTAACACTCGTCTTTCCTTTCTTTCCCAGTATTACGTCTTTCAAAACATGCCAAGTCCGGAAACTTAGCCATGCTCCGAAGCTTCCTGGGATATTTGGCTGAATAATGGAGCATAGCCTGTAACTGTTTAGAGCCTGCACAGAGGGCTCAGAAAACATGCTGGGGTAGACAGGTGCCAGCTCAGTGGTGAGTTTAAGTGTTTGGCTCACTTTTCCAAACTCCACTCCATTTCACTGGTAGTTAGGTGAGGAAGGCTTTTCCTTGTTACTGGAAATAAAACAAGTTTTAACACAGTTCCAATGTGCAATTCCTTCCATGACTCCCAGCAAACCACAGCCTAGAGGACTTCGAAGTGTGTTTGGTGCAATCATTTTTGTTCGTGCTTGCCAGTACCTGTGTATTAATATAATAAACTTATAAAGCATGGTTTATATAGTTCATAGACCAGCATTTCCCAAACTATATTTTGATATATTCCAGTCTCTCAAGATGCTCTGAGAAAATGAATTTCGGTGTACAATAAATTTGGTAAAGTTGCATGTTTTAAATATAATCTTGTTACTTTGCATATAATCCTTAACAAGGCACTGAGGAGCCCTGAAATAATGAACCCTGTTTATCTTTGTTAAAGTCATCAGGTTCTTATTACATAAACATGGTCCCTTCCCTTAGAAGAATACCTTTTGATATATTGTGGATCGCTACTTGGAAAATGCTTTCAAAGACTGAGCGACATTAGAAACCTCTGAAAGCCATCCAATGCAACATGAAACTTGCATTTAGGACTTATTTGTATTGTATACATGAAACCATTTCTGTCATTACCTAGGTCAGAAAGGAAAAACAAATCTTTCATTTATTGAAAAGGCCAGTATAATTATATAGTAATGAGCAGTGACATTTCTGTAACACTTTCTTAAGGAATTTCCTAAACAACATGCAATAATTGTTAAAAAGGGTGTTGCATTAGGAGTCCAAAGACCTGGCTTCTCTACCTGCTCTGCCACTAACTAGCTGTGTGCCTTTATATCAGTTGATTAACTTCATTGGGTATGAATTTGCTGATCCATAAATTAGGAATAACATTGCCTTTCTTATCCACTCTATAGGCTTGTTTTGAAGTTCAAACAATGAAATTTATTGTATAATTTATTTCCTATTATTTTTAAAGGGCACAAATTACAATGAGGTAGGGCTACTAAGGTGAGACCTATTGCCAGTAGAGAACTGGCCTTGTAGCAGGGCCTGCGATACTTTGCATAAAACAATGTTGTCATTGCTCTAGAAGGACTGGAAATAAAAAACAAGGCAGAGAAAATGCATCATTTAGGGCTCAAGTTTTGTAAATCTCTTTCACCCCATCCCCACCCACCCCATTTCAATAGATCAGAAAACCCATGGTTTAGGGCAGCTGGAGCATACCTACTGGAAGCCCTTGCATGTTGTCTCAGCACTGACCTTCATCCTGCCCCACATCACCCCCCAGCTTCTGTCCCAGTAAACAGTGAACAGATTCAGTGACTATTGCAGGCACTCTGCCTTCCTCTCACCATCTTGTTCAAGTTAATAGTCTCCATTTGCCTCCTTGTTGACTTCCTCTATAATTCACCCTGCACATCTAGGAAGCCAAAAACCTAATAGGGACCTTCTATTTCCCCATTCCCATCCAAGTCGTTGTGATTCAAGCAAATACTTGGGAAGGAGGTCACAGGGAAAATTTCTGTCCCTCCAGGTGACTGGTAAATATAGATGTCTGGGCTAAATAGACCATGATACTGACTCAGGCTGTGAATTCCTTTGAATTTCTTACTCAAAAGAATCGGATCTTAGTTGAAACATACTTCTCTGTGTCCTTGATTCTTTTTCCATTATGTGTCCATGGTAAACAACAGGTAAAGGGCAAAAGGCTTTTATAGGATCTTGTTTCTGTAATAGTCCCCTTCCCTGCTGCCTTGTAACAATCAGCACTGTAATCTAATACTTGCTACCACTTGTATCATCAAAATGCTATAAGCCCACATTGCTTTCACCCTTGCATGATCACTGAGGCTGCTTTCTCTGTTATATCAATTATCCATTGATATGGTTTTCCTGTGCCCCCACCCAAATCTCAACTTGAATTGTAGCTCCCATAATTCCCACATGTCATGGGAAGGACCCAGTGGGAGGTAATTGAATCATAGGGGTGGGTTTTTCCTGTGCTATTCTAATGATAATGAATAAGTCTCACGAAACCCGATGGTTGTGTAAAGGGCAGTTCCCCTGCACATGCTCTCTTGCCTGCTACCATGTAAGATGTGACTTTGCTCCTCCTTGCCCTCTGACATGATTGTGAGGCCTCTTCAGTCATGTGGAACTGTGAGTCAATTAAACCTCTTTTTTAAAATAAATTACCCAGTTTCAGGTATATCTTTATTAGCAGTGTGAGAACAGACTAATACATTCATCATGTGTAGCAAAATACCCCAAATGTTAGCAGCTTATAATATCACACATTTATCATTGCACAGTATCTGTGGATCAGGAATCTGAGGGTTGCTTAGTTTAGTTCTCTGACTCATAGTCTCTCAAAAGTCTGCAAACAAGGAGATAATCAGAGCCACAGGCACCTCTGTGTTCTAGTGGGACAGTGCTTTCAAGCTTACTCAGGGGTTGTTGGCAGGATTCAGATCTTGGGGGCCGTTGGACTAAAGGCCTTAGATCCTCACTGGCTGTGGGCTAGAGCCAGAAGGTGCTCTGTGTTCCTTGCCATGTGAGCCTCTCTGTAGAGCAGTTCGTAACGTGGAAGCTGGCTTCATCAATGTAAGTGTACAAAGACAATGGAAGTCAAAATCATTTATAACTGAATTTCAGAAGTAATATCCCTTCATTTCTGTTATTTTCTATTAGTTACAAGCAAGTTACTAGATCCAGTCTACAAACTAGGAGAGTAGATTATACAACAGAAGAAAATTACACAAGAATGCAAATCCTAGAAGACAGAGATCATTGCAAGATGTGGGGAATCTTCGAAGGCTTCCTACTGCACTGTCCTGTATTAGGCATGTGGAAAATTCTGGAATTTGGGCTCCTCTTCTCTCCACAATTTTGATCACCTGGGCTCTACTTCCCTGGCAGGATTCTTTATGCCTACTTTTGATCAGTTGTGCTCTGAACACATCCTACTCCCTTTAATTTTCTTGCCATCTTTTAGTACATCATCCCCGTGTGGCCTCTGACCATTCTTTGAAATAAGCCAGATTCCTGTTACTGTGATTTAACAATCGAGGGATATAGGCTCTAAAATTTCTTCCATAGCTTCTAGTCCCTTTTTTTTTGATTAAAGAGGAAACATAAACCATCAGTCATCTCACTGAAGAGTTTTATGTCACTCGTTCCAACTTCCCACACCAGAGGTACATATGCCTTCTATTCCTTAATCATAACAGACTTGCTGTTCCGCTAGGCAATGAAAAACATCCCCAAAGGGTAATAAGGCTATTCCATGTGAGAAGAGCCTAGCTTTCTCACACAGAAAGCTATTTAATGAAGTCAAATTAAAATTGTTTCCACAGGAGAGGGATTATCTCCAGCAGTCTGCAGAGTTAGTTTTCTATTCACTGTAAATCAGGCAAACAACAAATATTTATTAAGTCCCTATAGTAGGTACAACACAATTCTAGGTGCTTAGAGTATCAAGAAGAGAAACAGAAGACATGTTGACTGCCATCAAAGACATGAGAGTCTTGTTCCCCCAAAGCAGGGCTTACTTGGATTGAGACCAGAAACAAAACATGAATTTCAACAACATTCTGGAGACCTGTGGAACTGTGCCTTAAAGAACGGACAGAATTTCATAGGCAGGGGAAAGAAAGAGGGAGAATAGCAATAATGCAAATGTAGAACTGAGAAAAGTTTGAGATGATATTTTCCTTTTCATTTTGTCTTCATTAATGTCTCCTCATTTAAAAATATCTTCTCGATGGCAGGTGACATAAGTGGTTTGAATTTTCCTGTAATTTTTCCTGATACGGAAAGAGCACTTCCAGCTCAAATGTTGGTCAAAGTTTCAGTCTGCATATTTTTATACTCTTTCATCACCGTTTCTTCTGGTCTATAATTGCTTTTTCTACTTTGGATTCAACTGCTGACACTGGTCCAGATTTGAAAGTTGCCCCACAGTGTGTCTTCTGTTGGCCTTCTTTCTGTATTCTGCCACTGCTTCTATTTTATAAACATTTATAAAGTGCCTGCTCTAAGCCAGGCCTTATGCTAAGTGCTGTGAGTAAATAACAAAGATGAAAAAAGACATGGACCTTACCCTCAAAGATTTCACAGTCCAGAAGCATATGGGGACAAATAAGAAGACATGATCACAGTCCAGAAGCATATGGGGACAAATAAGATGACATGAATAACTCTCATATAAGACAAATTGGCCAGTGCCATGGGGAATACTAATGCACATTATTATGAGGAATATTCCTCATTTGGGTATATGGTATTTGGTTTTTACCTATGCATTTTGTAGACCTCAATTCTGCCATGTTTTGAAATAAAAAGTATGTGTGTTTGCATCTGTCTGTATGTGTGTGTTTTCCTTCTATTCTGTCGTAACAGTGGCCAATTCATCTATGGAAAGCCTGGAATGTCACTTCATAATGAGCTGACGCTGTAGACTCTGGTCCATTTTCCAAAGGGCTTTGGTGGTGCTGGGCTGAGGGTGGGGTTGGAGAGCAGCTAAGACAAAGCTTTTGTTTTTGGCCAGGAAGCATCCCTTTGATGCCACACCTGGGACTGGTGGACAGCACAATCAGTGGAAAACAGCAATTAAACCAAGACATTGGCATTAGTATTCTGTCAGGCCTTCCCATAAAAAGGCGCTCCTTTCATTTTTGCAGGACTGAGAATTGAAGTCTCATCAGAATAACTTGTTTCTTAATCCAACAGAAAGTAAACCCTCTGTGCTGACATTTGGGTCATAATGAAAATGTGATAAGACAGTAGGCAGGAGGCAGAACCTAGCTGTGCTGGGCTGATAACAGCACTATGCAATTGATGGTATGTGGCTGTGGAAAACAAGGCCTATAAAAACAGCACACCCTTGACATACACTTGACAAGTAGGAGAACTTTGAGAATATATCTCTGTCAGGAAAATTGATCCAGCTCTCTGTCCAGTTTCTTCAAACTTATAAGCATTGCTGCACTCTAGTGCCTGCTAAGATCTTGGCAATAGCCGGGATGAAAGGGAATGGGCACAGGGCTGCAAGGGTTATAAAGTTCTTGTCATTCTACAAATGGAGCAAAGAACCTGTGGTATGGTAGGGATAGAAAATGGCTGGCTAGGTAGTACTGAAGAAATCTACTATCTGCTGAGTCAGGATAGAGACAACAGGCACATTTCATAAGGATTGGACTGACTTCCTGTTCTGTTTGCAAGCTATGTCTCCGATAGTGGTCCTCAAAATGAGGCAGGGGAGTGATACTGGAAATATGTGAAATGCTTTTTGAAGAAAATCACTTACTCCAGAACCCTCATTTTATAAGTTATTGGATGAGGCCCTGTAATATGTGTTTTTAGGAAAAGGCTCTTTTCTACCCATTGAGAACTACTGCTTTAGGAAAACTCCAGACCTTGTTTCCAATTTAAAGGGTCCTGGTTGGGTGACTTGAAGTCATTTACCTCTGCCTCGTTGTCCTTCTCTGATTCAGTTTAGTTCTAGTAAACTAGGTACTTTGTTATTTCCCTTTGACCAAAGCCCCCACTTCACACCGCTGTCTCAGTAACTGCCTCCTTCTCCAGTTTCCTTCACACAAATTCTTGGAAAGGGAGTTTGTCCAGAATTCAAGTTCCTCTAAAGGAGTGATTATCTAATTTCAGAGTTCCTCAGAATCAGGTATATTCTGCCAGACCAAATACGGGACACCCAGTTAAATCTGAATTTCAGATAAACAACAAATAATTTTCAAATATATAACAAATAATAGTATAAGTATGGCACTTGCAACATTTGGAACATATTTGTAATAAACTATGCTTTGTTGTTCATCTGAACATAACATTCAATTGGACATTCTGTATTTTTATTTCTTATATCTGTCAACACAACTTTTGCACTGTATTAGAAATGCAGATTCTTGTGTGCTACCCCCAGAATTTAAACTTGCATGTCTGGGGTAGGGATTTTTTACGAGGTACATTGAGACAGATAGCTAAAGTATACACATCACAAAACCCATTTCTAATACTAGAGGTCTGTTTGTGACCCCTGTTCCATGGTACTTCTTGGGCCTGGAGTCCTTCCCTAGGATCATAGTTCTATACTTGGCTCTGTTCCAATTCCAGATAGCTCAAATTCCCATCACTTGTCTGTCTATGCAAGGAAGTAAATCAGTACAGGAAGGTGTTTCCCAAGGCCCAAACCTCCAGAGAATAGAGAGAAATGGTGTGAATGATTTAAAATACACTCAACCTGATGATGATATAGTAATAATAATGATAATAGCTATGATTTATATAGCACTTACTGTGTGCCGAGTACTGTTTGTTATAAGTGTTTGTACATATGTTAACCCCTTTAATCCTCACAACAACCCAATAAGGTAAACTGTTATTATTATTCCCACTTTAAGATTGTTATCAAAATCCACACTTTAGCAGGTCAGTTTGATCTATTTATAGTTACCGTCAATCAAATCCTTGGAGGGAAGGGTCCAGTAATGGCCCTAAATAAAATGGGAAATGGGCACTTTGTTTTCCTTATCCCTCACCTCCCTATTGGCAACCTGCCTTCAGCCCTCAATCATTTTTCTATATTCTATAATTTCCTCCTCATGTCCCACAACCTAACTCAGCTCTCTGATTTCCCCAAGTATCACTGAAAACCCCAAAGCCACTTACTAACAAGGCACTTCTTGTTCTCAAAACAATTGCAACAATAGCTACCTTTCTGAGTAAGGGATTTAGCAAGTGTGTGTGTGTGTGTGTGTGTGTGTGTGTGTGTGTGTGTGTGTTGGGATAAGGGTGAGATGTAGTATTTAAGTAAAACTTTCTAGGCAAATGTAGGCAGTTTCAGGGAAAATGGATGGCCTATTATGACTGTTAGAATGAATTATATCTGACAGTTCTTGTAAATAGAACAAACAGGAGGCTTGTCCCCCAACTCAAAAATATGGAGGTAAAATTACCCCTAAATTCAAGCCTAATGCTAATAAGTTGACTTATATGTATGTCTTCTCTGCTCCCTGGAAACTGTTCCTGACTCAAAGAAAACCTTCTACTTTAGCTACAGATCTGAGAACACTTCCTGCCTGTGTCCTAATTAATACCTTAGTTCAGCTGAGTGTAATTGGCCTAGAATACAGAGCTATGTGCAGTGTCTCTTGGGCTGGTTGCACAATACGAGTTCAACTGAAGCTACAGAAGAACTTGTCAGCAGCAAGCTGAAAGCCTAAGAAATAAGCCTCTTCCTGAAGAGTTGGGGAGCAGTGGAATGCTTTTGGAAGACACAAAACAATGCAAGAAATACATTGTTGAAGTTAGGCAGGGTTTTTTGTTCTCTTTCCATAGGGAGTGTTGGAAATATTCATTCATTTATTCATCTACTTATCATTCATCCATTTATTCAACAAATATTTAATGTGGGTCTACTATGTGTCGACCACTATTTAAAGAGCAAGAAATGTTAGTATGAAAAAGAAAATAAGTCCCCTCTATCATTCTCCCTGAACTGTTGTGCATTTGCTCTAAAAGCAATGAGAGATAAACCCAACTTTTTCAACTACTATGTTTCTGGCAGTCTTTGGCTACAGGGCATTGACAACTGCCAATATCACTTATTGTGAGCACCAGATGCTACCACTAGAACCTTCGTGACTGCTGCTTCTGCCAACTAAATGGGACGGACACTGCCGTGGCCAGAATGGACTTTATATATTTTCTGTTTCTCTGCATCACTAACTTCTAATTCAAGCTCTGAGTAAGTGCATTTCGTTGAAGGTGAATAGATCACATGCCTCAACTCTAGCAGCAGGGAGGCTTCAAAAGCAATTATCTGGTTTTTTGAGGAGTCTGGGACTTTTAAAGTAAGGAATTCCCAAAACAGGGGAAGGGTGTTCAAAAGAGCTGAGCAGCTCTAGATGACATTGTAGGTTCTCCATCCAGATCCCCAGTGATCCCATTTACTGGTTTGATGTGCCCACCCTTCAGCTGCAGTGGGAGCTGTTGCTGAAGGCTCACACTTATTACTTTCTCTGTAGGTTTATCCTTGGGCAACTTGAGTCATATCACCTGAAGGTGCTCAAGAGTTGTGTCTTTCTCCTAAGCCTGTCCATAGCTAATGGCTAATTAGGTACAAAATTCCCAATCCTTTATCTCAAAATAGGACAGGCTTTTCAGAGCATTTTATACACAAGTAATTAACTGTGGGATAAAATTAAAACTAGATTTCATCTGAAATCACATGCTTGTTTGGCCCCGTCTCTTTTTATATCCTGATTTCTTAATTCCCTCACTGGATTCCCCTGAGAATATTCTCCTGATAAATCACTTACATCAGACTATCTCTTGGTAAAGATCTATACACCGAAATCTATAAAACTTTGATGAAAGAAATTGAGCAAGACACAAATAAGTAGAAAGATATCTCATTATGTGGATTGGAAAATTAATATTGTTTAAATGTCCATACTACCCCAAATAATGTATAGGTTTGGTGCAATCCCTATAAAAATTGCAATGATGTTTTTCATGAAAGTAGGAAAAACAATCCTGAAATTTATATGGAACCATAAAAGACCACCACTAGAACCATCACGCTCTCTGACATAAAAATATATTACAAAGCTATTGTAACTAAAACAACATGGTATTAGCATAAACACAGTCACAGAAACCAATGGAACAGAAGGGAGAGTCCAGAAATAAATCCACACATTTATGGCCAATTGATTTTGATAAAGGTGCCAGGAGCACACAACTGGGAAAAGAGAATCTCTTCAATAAATGGTATTGTGAAAACTGGATTTTCAAATACAGAAGAATGAAATCAGACCCTTATCTTACACTATGCACAAAATTCAACTCAAAATACTTTGAAGACTTACATGTAAGACTTGAAACTGTAAAACTGCTAGGAGAAAACATAGCGGAAAACTCCATAACATTGGTTTTGGTAATGATTTTTTTTTTTTTTTTNTGACCCCAAAGCACAGGCAATAAAATGAAACATAAATGGAATGGCAGCAAACTGAAAAGCCCATGCAAAGCCATGGAACCAATCAACAGAGTGAAGAGACAACAATCAGAATAGGAAAAAATATTTGTGAACTATACATCTGATAAGAGGTTAATATCTGAAATACAGAAGGAACTCAAACAACTTGACAGTAAGAAAAAAAAATTTAAAAAATGGGCAAAGTATCTGAATAGACATTTCTCAAAAGGGGACATACAAATGGCCAACAGGTATATAAAAATTACTGAAAATCACTAATCATTAGAGAAACACAAATGAAGAACCACAAGGAGATATCGCTTCACACTTGTTAGAGCAGCAGCTATTATAAAAAAATGAAGTTTTAGAGAGGATGTGAAGAAAAATAAACCTTTGCACACTGTTAGTGGGAATGTAAATTAGTATGGCCATTATAGAAAACAGTGTGGAGGTTCCTTTTAAAATTAAAAATAGAACTACCTTATGACTCAACAGTCCTACTGTCGGGTGGGTATGCATCCACGGGAAATAAAATCATTATCTTGAAGAATTATTGGCACTTCTGCATTCATTACAACATTATTCACAATAGCTAAGATATGGAATATATGTTCCCATTAATGAATAAATGGATAAAGAAAATATGGTGCATATACATAATGAGATACTATTTTGCCTTTAAAAAGATGAAACTCCCGTCATTTGTGACAACATGGATGAACCCGGAGAACATTATATAAGTGAAATAAGCCAGGCACAGACAGATAAATGCCACACAATCCCACTTACATGTAGGATCTTAAAAATTTGAAACCCTAGAAGTAGAGAATAGAATGGTGTTTACCGGGGGCTAAGGGCAGTGGTAATCCTGCTCCTGGTCAAAGAATACAAAATTTCAATGACATAGGAGGAATAAGTTTAAGAGATCTTTGAACAACATGGTGACTGTAGTTAATAACAATGTACTGTATTATTGAAAGTTACTAGGAGAGTAGATTTTAAGTGTTTTCATCACACACAATAAAAACATGATCGATAATACATATGTTAATTACCTTGACTTAGCCATTCCACAATGTATACATATTTTGAAACATGTAAATGATAAATATATACAATATTTATTTGTCAATTAAATGAATTAATTTTTAAAACAGAGTATCTCCTGGAGAAACAATCCTAAGACAGTGGCCAAAAAGAATGTCTAATTTCCTCTTTACTTCACATTTTTGGCTGAATAGTAACAACATATATCCTTTTTTCATACTTAAATTTCACAACAACTAATGTCCCACATAACATAATGCAATTTTTCCTCGATATAAGTGAAAACATGCAAAAGGGTGGCATTTCAAATTCTGACCAGTTACTATAGCTAGCTCTTAAGTCCAGGATCTTTGGATGGCATATATTCATTTTCTGGTTTCATCGCAATTTCATCTTGATAGTCTGTACACTAGAGACTATGTTATAAAGTTAATCACTGTATGTAAAATAGTATAATGGAAGGGTGCTGTAATTTGGATATTTGTCTCTCCAAATCTTATGTTAAAGTTTGATCGCCAATGTTGGAGGTGGGGCCTAAAGAAAGGTGTTTGGGTCATGGGAGCAGACTCCTCATGAATAGATTAATGCCCTTCTTCAGAGGTGAGTTCTTACCCTATTAGCTTCTGTGAGAACTGGCTGTTAAAAAGAGATTGGCATCTCTGTCCCACTCTTGCTTCCTTTCTTGCTATGTGATCCCTGCACCCTCTGGCTCCCCTTCACTTTCTGCCATGTGTAGAAGTAGCCTGAGAATCTCACCAGATGCCCAATCTTGAACTTGTCCAGGCATCAGAATTGTGAGCCAAGTAAACCTTTTTTCTTTATAAATTACCAAGGCTCAGGTATTCCCTTATAGCAACACAAAACAGACTAAGATGGAGAAAGGGACAAGTTGCAGCAAGGACAAAGCTTAGGCAGATGTTATAGTCTTCTTTTTGTAAAATTTCCTCTACTACTCAGTCCATGTTTTCTTTGCCCTCAATCAGCACCTAAGCTGATCAAAATTCTTATCTTAGTCATGACCTAAACCTTCATTCCTAATGTATCATAGTCCTCAGTGGTCCTGCCTGCATGTGGTTATTCAAACCTTCCCTTTTAACTTTCACTACTAAAATAGCAGGAGAAAGAGGTTCCTGGAAGGATCCTCTGTGTCCAAAACATATTCTTCTCTACCTTCACTCCACAGCTGCAACTTCATGTGACACCATCGAGCCCTGAAACTCCTACTTTGGCTGCTGTTGCTCTAATGGCATAAGCAATCCAAAATAGACAGGTGGCTGTCTCATCTTCTGGATAATAGAGATGTTGTTGTCTATCCTAGAGGAGGCATACTTCCCTAAAGTAGTGAAATCTCTAAACCGCAGAATCATATCATATAATTTTGTGAGTTAGCTATTAGATGTAATATTGATAAAAGCCACTTCAACTTCTACCTCTTGGTTTCAAGAATACTGTTTATGATAGAAACAGCACTGTCTTTTGGCCACTGATTCATATCATATGACACTTCCTGTAGAATAGCACCTCCAGTTTTCAGGTGTTGGCTCCTAGAAACTTTGACTGAATTTTTAATAGGCTGCTGAACTGTTCTGCCAGAATATCTCTTCCTGGTGTATCTGTGATACAATGGCAATAAAATGGACATTCATTAAGTCTATGGGTGGTAGTGCCGGCAGAAACATTGCAGGGTGGGAAAGCAAATCCTTATCAAAGTAAGTACTATTTACACTGAGGACAGATGGCTTCCCCCTCCAAAATGGAGGGCATCTACAGTAATCAACCTGCTACCTGGTGGCTACTTGGTTTCTGCAGAATGGGGCCCAGCTCGGGGCTTAGCATGGGCCTCTGCTGATAGCATTTTGGGCATTCACTAGGGACAGTAGTCTTTGCATAACCTGTATCTCTGTCCCCGTGGACATGATTCATAAGCTCAATGAGTAAGCATTGGGTGGGGGGCGTGGACTGGGAAAAGAGGCTGACTACATCCAAGATTAGGCTATTTCATTCACTTGATTATTGAGAGATTTTTCCAGAGTAATAGCCTCTTGTTGAGCTGTGACCTGAAATATAACGATCTCATAAAATGGTATTATACAAATGCTAGTTCTGTAAATCTGACATGATGTTGAGGGTCAGGTATAACAAAACCAAACAATAACAAGCAAGCTCCAAACCAAGGTAAAAATATGGTTCAGAGATCTATACTCAGTCTCTTTGGAATGCCTAAAACTAGGAAGCATTTGAGTGATGATTAAAGATTAACATGTAATTGATGAGGTTAGGCCCCAGAAGAGAGGAAAGTTTTAAGAGGTGGTTTGTTGACAAACAGGTAGAGAGATCATTGAACTTCCAATCTTAAAATCTGAATGTGATTCTCAGTTCTGTCATTATGAGTTATTTGAACATGGGTAAGGTACTTAATCTCTCTTGGTTTGACTCTCCTTGTCTATAAACTAAGGTTAATAGTTTCCTCACCACTTCATGGGGTTTTAAGATCTAAAATGTGATCATGTATTTGGAAACATTTAATAAATTCTGAAGTGCCACACAAATTTAAAATAAATTCTTGCCATACAGAATGAATTTCATAATTTCATGAAATCTGTTTAATGTGGAAGGGAAAGAAAAAGGATTAGGCCAGATGCCATGACTTCCTTGGGCTATGGTCGAGGCCAATGAACAGGGTCCATAATTTCTAATTTCTTTTTCCCTCAAATTTAGACCAAGAGGCCAGTGGAGGTGGCAGAAGTGCCATACTTTGGCAGAGTCTGTCTGAGAGAGAGGCTTGCAGTCTATTTCTATCTGTGCCTTTTGAGTTCTTCTCAGTAAATGGAAAATCCAACATGTCCTCACATGTTCTGTATTAATAACTCTCTTGATAGGCAACTCTGAAAACCACAGGAAGAGATAATGAGGAAACTATAGAGAGTTCTTATTGGCACTAGAGCCAAATTAATTACTTTAAAAAAATATGTTCTAAAACAACCACCTTTTTTTCTACCTAGTATCTTGGAACATGTCTTCAACAGTACAGAGTGAGGGATAAATGATGAGTGTGGTTCCTTGAACTAATGTAGATAAAAATTTAAATAACTCACAAAATAAATAACTCATGGTTGTGAGTATATGTGTGTGTGTAAATAACCCATATCATGTGTGGACCATCACCCTTCCTTCCCCCCAAAACCCACACTGTCTTACATTATGATGAAAATTTAATAGGTTGTTGGGGAAACAGTTCTCCAGAGAAAGTGGAAACTAATGATCTTGTAGAAGAAAAGAGGCCTGATCTGAGCCTTTACAGAAAGTATAGGCTATGTATGAATGAGAGTAAAGAGCAAAATTATGTTTGGTTGAAACTTCTGGGTTTGCTGTTATGCTGGTAGCTATAAGTCATCTTCCTAATTGTGCAATGGTACATTATACACAGCTACAAACTATGAGCAGAAAGCACTCGTTTTGACACTTTATTGAGTATCTTCGATATACCTTTCTCAAGGTCTTGGCTCTCCAGCAGCTTAGAGTGAGAGCAGCAAGTGATACTGTCACACATCTCAGATAACAAAAGCTAAAGCAATAGAGGCTTTTGGGTTAATTTCCTATGTGTTTTTAACTTCAGTATCTGTTTTCTGATCCTTTGCTCCTTTTTTCCAAAAGAAAATTCACATAACTTTAAAAGGCAGAGCCAAGATCTACATCCAGGCTCCCTAGCTTCAGATCCTGAATTTAGATGACCCAATCTCTGCTTGCTGAGATCGATGGCATTGTATGGGTTGGCAATCTCCTCAATTTTGCAAACCTCCACCCAGGCTTAGCAAAATACCTACAGGTTATTTTACCACAAGAGATCATCCACTATTACCCAACTACCACCAACCTCATTATTTTCCATTCCCTATACCTGCACCTTGAGATGTTTCCATCATATTTTTAGACCTCTCCTGAAATTATGTTGCAGAGAACCAGTACCAATTGCATCCAGCTAAGAGCCATTGAAGTATAGGCCTGCAGGTTTTGTGTGCAGAAGATAGGATTCCCAATTACATTCTCTCTGCTCCTGTGTCCTGCATCCCAGAGAATCATGAAACTAATGAAGCAAGTCACAGAGCTCCGGGAGATTGGCCATTAGTTTTCAGGGATGGAAGCTTTAATGTGGCTCTGTAGAACAATGGGAGATGATGAGGTTACTGTAAATTATTTTAACAGACACCAAGGGTTCTTTCTGACTGCTTTGCACAAAGACCAGCATGAAATTTCCGTGAAATCTGTTTAAAATGGATGGGAAAGAAAAAGAATCAGGCCATATGCCATAACTTCCTTGGACCATGGTCCAGGGCAATGGACAGGGTCCAAAATGTCTAATTTCTTTTTCCCTCAGTTTTAGAGCAAGGGGCAGTGGAGCTGGCAGAAGTGCTGTACTTTCGATACATAAGGATTTGTTCAGCAAGCACCCTGTGCCCAGCAATGTACTAAATGTTGCGAGAGATTCAAAGTTCAATACCTTGTTCCTATACCTGGGAGCTTTCAATCTAGTTGAAAAGACATGACACACATTTAACAGAAAAATACAAAACAGTTTATAATTAGGTAAAATTGTACATGTACTCTAGGACTTTCCATCTCGTGTGTGTACCATCACACATGATGGTATGAAAGATGCTGTGGAAAATCAGGATAAAGAGGGACAAATAATAATAAAACCTAGTGTTTACTGAGCACCTATATATGTGACACATATATTCTAAGTTCCTAAAACTCTTAACCCTTTTACTCCAACAATTTCATTGAGCGTGATACTATTTTTATGCCATCTTAAAGATGACAAGATTGAGATCCAGAACAGTCAGGAAATATGCCCAAAGTTACAAAGCTGGCAAGTGGCAACATCTGAATTTCAACCTATAAAGTGTGGCTCTACAATCTGTTACCTAGTGTTCTATTCTGCCTGAATTCTGGTAAATTAGTTGAGGTAGACTTTATAAATGGTGTAGGACTGTCTTTCAGGTGTACAGTCTAGCACAAAAAGGCTTGAAGGATGGTGTTGATTTGGAAGATTGGGGGCCATATTGCAATTCAAAAATAATATATAGTTCATAAATAGCTTTCTTTTCATTCAGTACCTACTGGGAGGCTTCCTTTTGCAGTGCAGTTAATTGCTTGTATACATGGCTGGAATCATATTAATACCGTGTGATATAATAAAAGGAACAAGGGCTTTGGAGCCAAACAAGCCTGGGTTCAGGTAACAGATCTATTGTGTACTAGCTGTGTAACTTGACTTAGTTACTTAACCTATGAGTTCAATACAAAGTCACATTGGTTTTAACCAACTATCTTTTTTTGCCTGTTTTGTTTTTGTTTTTCAGCTTTATGGAGATATAACTGATATGTAAAAGTTGTATATATTCAACATGTAAAATGTGCTGTTTTGATGCATGCATACATTTGAAATAATTACCATAATCAAGCTAATTAGCATCTCCATCACTTAACATTCCTTTTCTTGTGATGATAATACTATTAGTTTGGTGCAAAAGTAACTGCAGTTTTTATTGTGTTTTCTTACCATTACATTTAATGGTAAAACTGCAATTACTTTTGCACCAATCTAATATTGACCCTTAGCAAATTTCAAATATACAATATATTAACTGGAGTCATCATGCTGTACACTAGGTCTCCAGAATTTATTTAAATCATTGCTAGTTTTTACTCTTTGACTAACATCTCCCTATTTTCCCCACCCTCTGATCCCTGGTAACCACCTTCTAGTCTCTTTATATGAATTTGACTTTTGTAGATTCCACATATAAATGAGCTCATGTGGTATTTATCTTTCTGTGCCTTTAGCCAGTTATCTTTTATTGAGCACTTAGTAGGTCTCATGAGCTTTACCTGTATTAGCTCATTCAATGCCCATGGCAACTCCATGAGCTAGGAATATTATTTGGATTTTACAAATGAAGAAACTGTCGTGGGTCAAATGCTACAGTAGGGATTCTAATGTTAGTTTATAATCATGCTCTGGGACTACGTGTTATTCCTCCTTAGCTACCACTAAAGACCAGGCCATGATTTTAGCTCAATGGCTATGGTTAAGACTCAGTTTAAATGTGCAGAATATTGAGCAGAGTCCTAGCTAATGCCAAATACTTTACCACTTTACAGCAATTTCACACAACTTAAAAAGAGGAACATGAACTTTATGTATTAAAAGTTAGTAAATATTAAACTAAATATTTACTTAGTTCATTAAATAATCTCATTAGTTAATTGTTAATTTACAAGAATAAACAGGCAGTAATGCAATGGGGGTCAGTAACGTAAAGAAGAGCACTGAGAAGGGACTATCTCTACCATATATTAGAAAAGATATTGTAAGGGTGTGGGAGTTAAAACATGGTGGTATGTGAAAGGATAAGTAAAAAAAAATTTACACAGTACTCAAACAGGTCCTTGCATAAAAAAATAACTATATAAATGATACAAGATACATATTGTAGACATTCAACAACTATTTATTGACTAAATGAACAAATAAGGTATCATCAATCAGTGAGGAAATGGAATGATTATATGAAAACTACTTTATATGTGCTGAACGTTTTTTATTGGTACATAATAGATGTACATGTTTTCAGGGTACATGTAATAATTTGATACATTCATATAATGTGCAAAGACCAAATCATGGTAATTGGGATATCAATCACCATAAATATATATCTCTTCTTTATGCTAAGAATGTTCAAATTATTCTCTTCCACCTGTTTGAAATTTCCAATGGATGAATATTAACTATATCTATATAGTTAATATCTCTTCTATCTAACTGTATATTTGTACCCATCAACCAACCTTTCTTCAAGCCTCTTCTCTCCTACTCTTCCTGGCCTCTGGTAAGCATCATTCTACACTACATCTTCATAAGGTCCACTTTTTTAGCTCCTACTTATAAGTGAAAACATGCAATATTTGTCTTCCTGCGGTTGGCTTATTTCACTTAACAAAATGACCTCCAGTTCCATCTATGTTGCTGCAAGTTACAAGATTTCATTATTTTTTATGGCTGAATACTATTTCATTGTGTATATATACTGCATTTTCTTTATTCAATCATTGATGAGCACTTAGTTTGAAACCATATTTTGACTATTGTGAATAGTGTGCAATAAACATGAGAGTGCAGAAGTCTCTTCAGTATATTGATTTCCGTTTTTTTTTTTTTTTTTTTGGATACCTGTATATATGTACTAGTGGAATTGCTAGATCGTATGATAGTTCTATTTTTAGTTTTTTTGAGGAAACTTCATATTGTTCTCCATAGCGGCTGTACTAATTTACATTCCCACCGACAGTGTATAAGGGTACTCATTTATCCATGTCCTCACCAGCATTCAGTATTCTCTTTTTGATAAAAGCCATTTTAACTAGAGTGAGATGATACTTCATCATGGCTTTGATTTGCATTAGTCTGTTGATTGATAAGTGATGTTGAATATTTTTTTCATATACCTGTAGGCCATTTGTATATTTTCTTTTAAGAAATGTATATTAATATCTTATGCTAATTTTTAATTGGATTATTTGTATTATTATTTTTTGCTATTGAGTTGTTTAGGCTCCTTATACATTCTCACCTATCTATATGACAAGGAATTAATATTTATATATATTATTCTCTTTTCATATAGATTGTTTGCAAATATTTTCTCCCATTCTGTGAGTTGTCCCTTCACTTGGTTTATTGTCTTCTTTGCTATGCAGAAATTTTTTAGCTTGATGTAATCTCATTTGTCTATTTTTTATTTTGTTGCCTGTGCTTTTCAGGTATTTGTCATAAAATCTTGGCACAGACCAATGTCCAAAGTTTTCTTCTAGTATAGTTTCAGTTCTTAAATTATTTTTTATATATGGTGAAAATAGGGGTCTAGTTTTATACTTCTTCTTCTTTTTTTTTTTTTGCAACGTGAAAGCAAGTTTATTAAGAAAGTAAGGGAATATAAGAATGGCTACTCTGTAGGTGGATCAGCCTAGTTTTATACTTCTGGATATAGTTATCCAGTCTTCCCAGTACAATTTATTGAAGGGATGGTCCTTTCCTCATTGTATATTCTTGGTGCCTTTGTTGAAAATGAGTTTACTGTAAATGCATGAATTTATATCTGGGTTCTCTCTTCTGTTCCATTGAAGTGTCTGTCTTTTATGCCACTGCAATGCTGATTGGTTACTCTAGCTTTTTAGTGTATTTTGACATCAATTAGTGTGATGCCTCCAGGTTTGTTCTTTTTGCTCAGGATTGCTTTGGCTATTCGGGGTCTTTTGAGTTTCCCTATGCATTTGAGGATTGTTTTTTCTCTTTCTGTGAAAAATGTCATTAGTATTTTGATAGGGATTGTATGGAATATGTAAATTGCTTTTGGTAGTATTGACATTTGAACAGTATTCTTTCAGTCTATACATATTAAATATCTTTTCATTTGTGTCCTCTTCAATTTATTTCATCTGTGTTTTACAGTTTTTCTTGTATAGATATATTAGTCAATTCTCACATTGCTATAAGGAACTACCGGATACTGAGTAATTTATAAGAAAAGAGGTATAATTGACTCACAGTTCTATGAGCTGTACAGGAGGCATGGCTGGAGAGGCTCCAGGAAACTTACAATCATGCAGAAGGTGAAGGGGAAGCAAGCATGTATTCACATGGCCAGAGGAGAGTGAGAGAAGGGGGAGATTTTACTTTCAAACAACCAGACCTTGCGAGAACTCTATCACAAGATGAGCAAGAGGAAGTCCACCCCCATGACTCAGTCACCTCCCACCAGGCCTCTCCTTCAACACTGGGGATTACAATTCAACTTGAGATTTGGGTGGGGACACAGAGCCAAACCATTTTAACAGATCTTTCACCTCCTTGGTTAAATTAATTCCCAGGTATTTTATATTCTTCATAGCTATTGTAAAATGAATTACTTTCTTGATTTCTGTTTCAAGTTGTTCACAGTTGGCATATACAAATTTGGCATATACAAACTGATTTTTGCATGTGAATTTTCTATTCTGCCATCTTACTGAATTTGTTAATTATACTGGCTTTTTGGTGGAGTCTTAATTGTTTTCTAAATATAACATCATCTCATCTGTGAATAAGGATAATTTGCCTTCCTTCTTTCCAATTTGGATGCCCTTTATTTCTTTCTCTTGTCTGACTGCTCTGGATGAAACTTCCAGTATTATGTTGAATAAAAGTGGTAAGGTGGGCATACATGTCTTATTCCAGATCTTAGAGGAAATGCTTTCAACTTTTCCCCCATTCACCATAATGTTAGCTGTGGGCTTGTCATATATGGACCTTATTATTTATATATATATATTCCTTCTTTATCCCAGTTCTTGAGGGTTTTTATCATAAAGATATTGTAAATTTGATCAAACGCTTTTCTAATAATATAGAAAATATTATTATTTTCTATAATAATAATAGATTATTTCAGTATCTATTGAAATAATCATGTGGTTTTTGTTCTTGGTTCTGTTATGTGATGTATTACACTTATTGATTTGCACATGTTGAACTATCCTTGTGGTATGGTTTGACTCTGGGTCTCACCCAAATCTCATGTTGAATTTTAATCCCCAGTGTTGGAGATGGTGACTATTGGAAGGTGACTGGACCATGGGGTGGTTTCTAATGGTTTAGCACTATCCTTAGTCCTGTCTTGTGATAGAGTTCTCATGAGATCTGGTTGTTTAAAAGTTTGTAGCACCTTCTCTTTGACTCTGTCTCACCTGCTTCACCATGTGAAGATGTACCTGCTTCCCCTTCACCTTCTGCCATGATTGTAAGTTTCCTGAGTCCTCCTCAGCCATGCTTCCTATACAACCTGTGGAATTGTGAGTCAATTAAACCTCTTTTCTTCATAAATTACCCAGTATCAGGTAGTTCTTTATAGCAATGTGAGAACAGACTAATATGCCTTACATCCCTGAGAAGAATCCCACATAATCATGGTGAATTATGTTCTTAGTGTGTTGTTGAATTCTGTTTGCCAGTATTTTGGGAAGGATATTTGCATCTATGTTAATCAGTGAAATTGGCCTGTAGCTTTGTTTTCTTGTTTTGTCCTTCTCTGGTTTTGCTATCAGCATAATTCTGGCTTTTTAGAATGATTTTGGAAGTATTCCCTCCTTTTCAACTTATTTGAAGAGTTTGATTACAATTGGTAGTTTTTTTCTTTAAATGTTTCATAGAATTTAGCAGGGAAACCATCAGGTTCTGGGCTTTTCTTTGCTGGGATATTTTTTATTACAGATTTGATCTCATTGCTTGTTATTCATCTGTTCAAGTTTTGATTTTCTTCATGGTTCAATCTTGGGAGGTTGTAGTGCCCAGGAATTTATTCATTTCCTCTAGGTTTACAAATTTGTTGGCATATATTTGTTCATAACATTCTCTAATGATTTTTTTGTGCTTCTGTGGTATCAGTTGTTATGTCTCCATTTTGTTGCTAGTATTATTTATTTGGTTTTCTCTTTTTTTCTTAGTCTAGATAAAGTTTGTTGATTTTATTTATCTTTTCAAAAAACAACTTTTTGTTTCATTGATCTTCTGCATATTTCAGCCTCAATTTCTTTTATTTCAGCTATGATCTTTATTATTATTTTCTTCTAATAATTTTGGGTTTGGTTTGTTTTTGCTTTTCCAGTTCCTTGAGGTACATTGTTTGGTCATTTATTTAAAGTGTTTTATACCTACTTTTTTGATATAGATATTTACTGTTATAAATTTCCATCTTAGTATTTTTTATGTTTTATCTCATAGGTTTTGATATATTGTATTTGCAGTTTCATTTGTTTCCAGAAGTTTTAAAATTTCCTTCTTAATTTCTTCATTGACCCACAGGTCACTCAGAACATTTAACAATTTTTTTTTATATATTTGTGATGTTTTGAGATTCCTCTGGTTATTAATTTATATTTTTATTCCATTTTTTTCAGGAAATGTACTTGATATTATTTCCATTTTTGAATTTTTTTCACACTTGTTCTGTGGCCTAAGCTATGGTTTATTCTGGAGGATGTTCCATGTTACAATGAAAGGAAAGTGTATTCTGCAACAGGTGGGTGATATGTTCTGTAAATGTCAGTTAGGTCTAATAGGTCTAGTGTGTAGTTTAATTCCATGGCTGTTTGTTAATTTTATGTATGAATAATATATCTATTACTGAGAGTGGACTGTTTAAGTCCTCTACTATTATTGTTTTCAGTCAGTCTCTCCCTTTAGATCCATTCATGTTTGCTTTATGTACTTGAGAGCTCTGTTCTTAGGTGCACAGATATTTATAATTGTTATGTCCCCTTGTTTAATTGACCTCTTTGTCATTCTTTAGTGACCATTTTTTCCTCTTCTTACAGTCTTTCAGTTGTAGTCTATTTTATCTGATATAAATACCACTACTCTCATTCTTTTTGGTTTCCAGTTGCATGAACTCTTTTTCCACTCCTTCACTTTCAGTCTTTATATGTCTTTATAGGCAAAATGGCTTTCTTGTCAGCAGTATAGAATTTGGTCTTATTTCTTTATTCATTCAGCAACTCTCTATTTTTAAATTAGATAATTTATTCCATTTACATTCAATGTTATTATTGATTAGAAACTACTACTGCCAGTTTGTTGCATGTTTTCTAGTTGTCTTGTAACTCCTCTCTTCCTGTTTTCCTTTGTGGTGAAATGATTTTCTCTGGTACTATGTTTTATTTCATTGCTTCTTATTTTTAGAGAATCCATTGTAGGTTTTTGTAATGTGATTATCATAAAATATAGACACAACAAATTACGTTTAAGAGATGACAAATTATATTAGATCACAAAGAAAATAATAGAAACAGAAAAAAATTTTATAAAACCTCTACACTTTAATTCTATGCCACCTACAATTTGACTTTTTGTTTTAGTTTATATATATATTTATATTGCTTATCTCTTAACAAATTGCTGTAGCTATTATTGTTTGTAATATATTTTTCTTTTGAATTTCATACTAGAGTTCTGCATAAATTACATGTCACAATTACAGTAATAGGGTACTCTGAGTTTGTCTGTGTACTTACTTTTACCAGTGGGTTTTTAACCTTTAAATGTTTTATTTTGCACAATAGTGTTTTCTTTTTTTTTAATTTGAGATTTAAGAATTCTCTTTGCATTTCCTTTTTTTCTTCTTAGAGATATAGTCTCTCTCTGTTGCCCAGGCTATAGTGCAGTGGTGACATCACCTCTCACTGCAGCCTCACCCTGCTGGGCTTAAGTGATCCTCCTGTCTCAGCATCCTGAAAACCTGGGACCACAGGTGTGCATCTTCATGCACTGGAAATTTTTGTACAAAATTTTTTTAGAGACAGGCTCCCACTATGTTTTCCAGGCTGGTATTGAACTCCTGGTCTCAAGCAATCCTCCCACCATGACCTCCTGAAGTGCTAGGTCTACAGGCATGAACCACCATACATACCTGTCTCTCTTTAGCACTTTTTATAAGACAGGTGGTGAGTTATCTCAGCTTTTGTTTGCCTGGGAAAGATCTTTTCTTTCCTTAATATTGAGTGGCTGGGTACAGTATTCCTGAAAGGCATTTTGTTTGTTTTTTTTGTTTTGTTTTGTTTTTTCTTCTAAAGTACTTTGAAAATGCTGTCCAACTCTTCCCTGGTCTGTATGGTTTCCATTGAGAAGTCGGTTGCCAGAAGAATTGTCACTTCATGTTATTTTCTTTTTTTCACCTGAAACTTTGAGAGATTATTATATGCCTTGGGGTAGTCTTATTAGGGTTGAATCTATTTGGTGTTCTCTTCCTGTACCTGGATATTTGTCTCTTTCTCAAGTTTTGGAAAACTTTCTGTTATTATTTCTTGATTAAGTTCTCTACCTTTTGCTCTTACTCCACTCCCTCTTGAAGGCCAACAATTATTAGATTGGGTCTTTTGAGGTAATTATCTATATCCTGGGAGATCTTTATTCTTTGTAATTCTTTTTTTTCTTTCCTTCAAGTGTGTATTTTCAGATGGCCCAGTATGGAGCTTACTGATTATTTCCTCTTCTTGACCCATCCTGATGTTAAGAGACTCTGACAAATTTTTCAGTTTAACAGTTGTATTTCTTATTTCTGTTTGTTTTCATTATTTGAACCTCCTTGTTAAATTTCTCTCCTAAATCTCTGAATTGCTTTTCTGCATTATCTTGGAGATCACTGAGTTTCCTTAAAACTGCTACTTTTAATTATTGGTCAGAGAACTCACATATCACCATCTCACTAGGGTCAGCCAATGACTTCTTGCTTTGTTTAACCTCCCTAAATTCTGGTTCCCTATTTGCTATTGTGTCTTGTGGATGTAGTCTACATCTTTGCATTGAATGATTAGTTATTCATTTTAGTCTTCTCTGTTTGACTTCTTTTGTTCTTTATTAGGTATATTTGCTTAAAGATTCCTGGTAATTGGCTTGCTGAATTTCTTTTTTTCTTGCTAGTTTGTTGCCTCCTTTTTGTTACTAGATTATGCCTTAAGCCAAGGCTTGTCTTGGCTGAAGTAAATGATCAGAGGATTGCCTGTCTTAAATGCAGGAGGTCCCAAAGAGTATATCCCATGGGAAGACTGGCCAGGGGTTCACGGCCAGGAAACCTGTGGAACATACCTCCTAGAGCTACTTTCATTTGGTGTCTCCTTAAGGCTGAGTTACAGAGCAGTTTCCAGGGCTGGGGACGATCGCCTTACCTCCTCACTTTGCATTCATCTATCCTCAGGGATATTTCTCCATTCAGGCACTTGCCATACTATCCATGGGTTGAGGCCAGGGCAGAATTCCTGCTAGGGAACCCAACATGATGGGAAAGTTGGATGTCCACCTCACTTGCAATTTTTCTAGTGTAGAAATAATGAGTTGGGAGGAAATTTTCCATGCACTTAGTGCTAAGCAAATTGAGGGGAAGGGTATTGCAGATAGAGAATGCTGTTATCATCTCTCAGAGTTTCCTCACTTCACTGTGGCCCCTGAAACTGTCTTATTCTCATATTTGAGTTTTGGGGGTATTTCTGGTGATAACCTTGATGTTGTATATTTGTTTTTGGTTTTCTGTTGGGGAGGGTGGGCAGCGAAGCCACCTTGCTTCTACACTTCCATTTTGGAATTAGAAATTCTCTGCTGAGCATCTTTATGCATGTTATTTCCCATAAAATTCACTACAAGTCTGTGAAATAGGTATCACTTCTTTCCTTTTCCTTTTTCTTTTCTTTTTTTCTTTTTTTGAGACAAGGACTCACTGTGTCACTCAGGCTGGAGCGCAGTGGCATGATCATGGCTCTCACTGGTGCCTCAACCTCCCAGACTCAGGTGATTGTCTCACCTCAGTCCCCTGATTAGCTGAGACTACAGATGTGTGCCACCACACCTGGTAAATTTTTTTGTATTTTGTTTAGAAATTAGGTTTCACCATGTTTTTCAGGCTGGTCTTCAACTCTTGGGCTCAAGTGATTCACCTGCCTTGGTCCCCCAAAGTGCTGGATTTATAGGCATGAGTCACCGTACCCAACTGGTATCACTTACTTTCATTTTCCAGATAAAGAAATAGAAGCCAAGAGAGATTAAGAAATTAGGCCAAACACACAACTCATTACTACAAGCCAGGACTTGAACTCAGCTTTGTCTGACCCAAGGCCCATTTTTCTCCTATTACGTCACACTGTCCCAATATGATTGCAGCTATGCAAACAATCCACTGCACAGCAAAAGCAAGCTTCAGGGAGGTCACATAGCAAAATAGTAGCAGTGCTTGTATTAGGGAGGATGTGCTATGTATTTTCATTTTTGGCTTTTAGCTATTGTCTATGTATATAATTAAAATCTTATATTGTTTACAAAATAATAAAGAATAGTAGAGAAGGAGAGAGAGAAAAACAGTGGGAGAGAGAGAGAAACAGTGAAAGAGAGAGAGGTAAATAAAAAACCAAGATGATAGAAAGAGAACTCTTTCCATTGATTAGGAAAGTTTCCAAGGACCAGGATTATGCCTCATTAAGCTGCTATGTTAATCTTAATCATTGGAATATTAACCTTACCTGAAATGGCAAAATATTATTCTTTACACTAGTTTTTTGTTGTTGTTGTTGTTTGTTTGTTTGTTTGTTTTTCCCGGAAAAGAATTTAGTGAGTGGTTAAAAAGGTCTGAATATACTTGCCTGACACAATTTGCTTACTGCCTTTAGCTTAAACTAGAGTCTCAGGACTGGAAATTAATATGTACCATAGCTAGCAACAGGGGATATCTGGGAGTTAGTGATGCTGTTTTGTTTTTGGTTATCCTGTGAGACACCAAACTTAATGGTGCCCCCTGGCCAGAATACCTCAGAAGGGATACTGGTAAATAGCTTACCCCACACAAACACACTCAAAATCCAGTCCAAAATTCATATATGTTATTTCTGCATGGCAGAAATGTACTCTGGTTGAAGTGATTGATGAGTTAGTAATTTTCAGTATAAAAGGCTTTCTTTCCAAAGAAGGTTTGAAGACAAAGTAAGTATTGGATAATATCATCATCAACAGCAGCATTAACATTATTTGAGTACATAATATGTATTATACCTGTTATAACTGATTTACATGTCATTTAAAACTCACAACTCTTGTAAAATAAGTACTCCTATTATTATCGTCCTTATACTGGAGGAGGAGAAGGAAGTTGAAAGACAAAGTGACTTTTCCAAGGGTGTACAATTGCTTAGTAGATAAATCTCTTCTCCTACCTTTAACACTGATAGATATTTTTGCCTAATTACATCTGAATTAAATCTGGAAGCAGGAAAATGACATAGGAGGATTTTCTCTACCCATCAGAGATCCACTGCCTGTAGGGTTAGTTTTGTCTTTAAAGCGTTGGGAGCCAAAAGGCATGAGGATTTAACATGCAGGCAGTTGAGTATTATCTGGCCTTTCTTACCTAAAATGCCTGAACACTTTCTGCCTGGCTCTCAAAGATGTTTTTCTACAGATGGCTTTCTCAGTATATCATGGTCTTTTCATTTCTTTGAAAGGATACATCATCAATCATAATTCCTGCCCTTAAGGTGTCTACCATCTAGACAAATGGTAATGATGTGTATGGATAACATAATTGTTTGCACTGTGAAAATTGTGGGAAAAATGCACAGAGATGCAATCCTAAATTCATTGTTTTAGAGTAGAAGGAACATTTGCATAAATTGAGGGTTGGGGAGAGTGAGTGTGAGGAAGGTTTACCTGTTTGAAGTTCAGGATATCACCTATTTGGAAAGTTCATGCTCAAAGAGATTTTGCACTAATTTTTTACACCTGAAGGAAGTGAATCATAGGAGCCACTTGAAAAAAATAAAAGGATAGAGAAAACATGTAAAGTAAAGGTGTGAAAGAAATCTTAATATTGGGAAGTAAATTTTGATCTTGAGAGAAGGCTTGGAAGAGGAAATGAAAGGCATGAGTATGGATGTATTCAGGGGAGAAAATATATAGCTCAGAAAAACAAGAACTTGTTTTTATGAAATACAGAAGAAAGCAGAAATAAAGTGAGAAACAGTTAAGAAAATTCTCATACTCAGGCTGAGTGGTAAATGTGGATATTGAATGTTTTAGAGTAGGAAGAAATTAATGAGGCTCTTGGACTGAATTGCTTAACTGTATTAACTCCTCTGAATATCTCTATTGCAGGTAAAGGCTAGCTTCTAACCTTAATAATAACTAGAATTTATTGCATACTTTTCATGTGCCAGAATCTGGCTAAGCCCTGTACATGTGTTATCTCATGCAATGTTCAAAACTACCCCACAAAGCACAATCCCCAACAGATGGGAAATTTGAGGCCTGTGAAGATTAAGTGACAAGTCCAAGTTCACACAGATTGTAAGCAGTTGAGCTCAGGGCTGTTTGACTCCAAAGTACACATTCTCTTCCAGACTCTCAATCTTTGGCAATGTACCAGTATTTTCATCCTTTACAATATGAGACAGACCCTGAGAAAATAGTATCTTTGGCAGACAGGCTGGCAGCTCTCTGATGAGTCTTCTTGTAAAAGATGTTGGCAATTATTTATGAGTCCATCTACTTCTATTATTGAAATTCACACATAATCTGAAGTAACAGTGTCACCCTGCTTTCCTCACAATTGAATTTGATCTCCACAAGAAATAATGCTGACTTTTAAATTCATGATTTCTCTCCTAGGCAAATCACCTGAGTAGTGAGTCAGTCAACATACAGAAAACAGGAGAAAGGAAGAGAAACAAAGGAAGATTTCTAGCCATTAAGACTCCACTAGGCCAATAAGGCATCATCAATGGTTCCCTATTAGCTGCAGAGAAAAATAAAAACATAAATCCAGAAAATGCTGGGTACCACCCAGTAACAGGTAATATAGTAACATGGGATGAGACAAAAGATATTTCTTCTAAGAGACTAGACCACAAGGCTTTTGTTAAAATTACTTTTTATAGCAACATCTAGTGGATCCAGAATCCCTAGGGTTTCATCATTCAAATCCTATTATAACAGGTATAAACAAGCCCAGACTGTGAAGACTACAATAAATACCTAACTCTTCAGTGCCCAGATACTGAGGAACATCCAGAAGCATCAGGACCATCCAGGAAACATGACTTCACCAAACTAAATAACGTACCAGAGATCAGTCCTGTCGAGACAGAAATATGTGACCTTTCGGGCAGAGCATTCAAAAGAGCTGTGTTGAGGAAACTCAAAGAAATTCAAGGTAACATAGAGAAGGAATTCAGAATCCTACCAGATGCATTTAACAACAATTTAAAACAATTAAAAAGAAGCAAGCAGATATCCTGGAGTTGAAAAATGTGGTTGACTTGCTGAAGAATGCATCAAAGATCTTAATAGCAGAACTGATAATGCAGAAGAAAGAATTCGTGAGATTGAAGACAGGGTATTTGAAAATACAGTCAAAGAGACAAAAGAAAAAATGAAAATGATTGAAGCACACCTACAAGATCTAGAAAGTAGCCTCAAATCGACAAATGTGAGTTACTGGCCTTATTGAGGAGGGGAGAAATAGGGATAGAAAGTTTATTCAAAGGGATAATAACAGAGAACTTCCCAAACCTAGAGAAGGATATCAATATCCAAGTACAAGAAGGTTATAGGACACCAAGCACATTTAACCCAAAGAAGACTAACTCAAGGCATTTAATAATCAAATTCTAAAGATCATGGATAAAGAAATGATTCTAAAAGCAGCAAGAGAAAAGAAAAGAAAAGAACATACAATGGAGATCCAATACATCTGGCAGCAGACTTTTTGAAGAAAACATTACAGGCCAGGATAGAGTGGCATGACATATTTAAAGTGCTGAGGCAAAAAATTTCTACCCTAGAATAGTATATCCAATGAAAGTATTTTTCAAACATGAAGGAGAAATAAAGACATTTCCAGACAACAAAAGCTGAAGAATTCCACCTTCAGATACCAGACCCGCCCTTTAAGAAATGCTAAAGAGAATACTTCAATCAGAAAGAAAATGACATTAATGAGCAATAAATAATCACCTGAAGGTATAAAACATACTGGTAATAGTAAGTACACAGAAAAATACAGAATATTATAATGCTGCAACTGTGGTATGTAAGCTGCTCTTATTCTAAGTGGAAAGGCTAAGCTATGAACCAATCAAAAATAGTAACTACAACGACTTTTCAAGACATAGTACAGGAAGATATAAATAGAAACAAAATGTTAAAAAGCAGGAGATGAAATTAAAGTATAGAATTTGTAATAGTATTCTCTTTCCTTGTTAGTTTATGCCATCAGGGCTAAGTTGTCATCAGTTTAAAATAATAGATTATAAGATGTTATTTGCAAGCCTTATGGTAACCTCAATCCAAAAAACATGCAAAGGATATACAAAAAATTAAAAGTGAGAAATCAAAATGTACTATCAAAGAAAATTATCTATACTAAATGGAGGATAGGAAGAAAGGAAGGAAGAAAGCACTGCAAAACACACAGAAAGCAACAAAATAACAAGTGCAATTCCTTATTTATCAATAATAGCACTGAATATAAATAGACTAAACTCTCCAATTGAAAGACCTACAGTGGTTTAATGGATTAGAAAAGAAGACCCAATGATATGTTTCCTAAAATCTAAAGACATACATACACTGTAAATAAAGAGATGTAAAAAGATATTCCATGTAAATGGAAACCAAAAAGAGCAGGAGTACCTATCCTTATATAAGACAAAATAGATTTCAAGACAAAAACTACTCAAACAGACAGATAAGATCATTATATAGTAGCAATGGGTCAATTCAGCAAGAAGCTATAATATCTATAAATATATATGCACCCAATGCTGGAGCACCTAGTATAAAAAGAAATGCTGTTAAAGAGAGAGATAGACTCCAAGAAAATTATACCTGGAGACTTCAGAACCCCATTTTTTGCATTAGGAAGATCTTTGAGACAGAAAATAAATGAAGGAAACATTGGATTTAATCTACACACAGACCAAATAGACCTAATAGATATTTACAGAACATTTCGTCCAATGGCTACAGAATACAGATTTTCTTTTCTCAGCACATGGATTATTCTCAAGGATAGATCATATGTATGGCCACAAAACAAGTCTTCAAAATTACAAAAATATGAAATTATTATTATTATTATTGAGATAGAATCTCACTCTGTCACTCCAGGCTGGAGTGCAATGGCATGATCTCAGCTCACTGCAACCTACTTTTCAGTCCTGATACTCTAGTTTAAGCTAAAGGCAGTAGGCATGACTTAGTATATGTTATTAATAGTTATACGTTTTATGCTAAATTGCTATATGCCACAGAAGTAACCAAAATTTCTATTCAATTATAGCTTTAATAGTGACTCTCCTAAGACTTTTTGTCATCTACAGACAATTGTTGTCTTGGTTTGATCCTTTTCAAATGGTGATTGAAAATCAGCTGTAGGACTTTGACAGGTACTCTTAAATGTAGGCTGCTAAAATCTTTGGAGATCGTGACATTGGAATAAAGCAAAAAACTTTCAGGACGCTTATGGATAGCTGAAATGTTTATGAATATCAAATGGAACAGGAGTTAACAGCATGGACTGAACTAAGAGAAGACTGAAGTAATTTTTCTTGACTTTTTGCTTAAAATGTTGTTAATAATTTGTCTCATTTTTCAACATCAAAAAAATCTTTCTTTTGAACTATTTACAACTTTCAACAATTGAGTAAAATATACTCTTGTGGAACAGAATTTGGAGCATATTTGGTTTTCTCTACCTGATTTCTCCAGAATTGGGAAGCTATTTGTGAGTACACTTAATTGATGGCAATATAGTTATTTGCATAAGTGCAATAAGAGTGTTTTGCAACAGGATACAATTGGAGAAACTAGTTACTTTACAAAGGCTTTGACTGTAATGGCATGCTTTCCTTTAAGGAATCAAACTTGACTTGTAGAGCTAATAAAAGCCCTTTGGGAAAACTGGCCTCATACCTTATCTATGCAATCACTGTACAGGGCTACTGGCCTATGGTAGGTAAAGAATGTCACTTTCCAATAGGCCCAGGAGCTCCAAGTTATCTTGGGACCCAAAAGTAGAGGGATTTATTCAAGTCATAAGTGTTTGAGAGTGCAAATCCATGGTTGGACTCAGCTTTTTAAAAAAGGTCTTCTCTGAGATTCTTTGCAGAACAGAGTTACATCAAAGCCAATTTTAAAAGCCTATGTGAAAAATAATTATTCTTCCTGTACTTTATAAAAATAATCAGGGTAAATATTAGATTAAGGCTTATTTTTGCGAACAAATTGGTCCTATTTTGATTTTTCTTTAGTAAAAATGTGAGACTGAAGAGGGAAAAAAACATTTAAGAACTATGGTAAGCTATTATTAGATTCTAGTCTCATCAGTGTTTTTTAAGTTTTTTTTTCTTACAATTCAGCCTAACCCTGCTTATTCATGTGATCACAGCCAGAGATCTATGATCTCTGGCTGCAGCTCAGAATAAACAAGAGGGATTGGTAATGTAAATGTCTGGATCAATATTCTAATTTTGGGCATGTATTAGAATCAGCTAGCAGCCCCATATTAGCTTGTTTCCAACAGTTTTCCAGTTCATGGAAAGCCTTCTAATTTAGTTTACTTGGAATAATTTTACTTATTTTGCCTTACTGTAGTGAAATATTTTGCTGTTGTATCCTTTGAGTAGGAACTCGGGATAAGCTTACTGAATATTTTCTTAAATTGAACACTTATTAATCTCTTAGATATCATCTTTTGTCAGAACTCAGAGTTATGAATCATCCTCAACATATCAATGTTTTCTGACTGAGCTCTCTCTACATTGAATACAAGAAAACATAATAGGCAGGAATATCATTGCCCCTATTTAGCCTGAAGAAGTTACAGAAAATGAATCTCCATTCCTCTACAACTCTTAGGATTAAGGGTTCCTTTATAAAAGGGAGAGAAAAAAACATGTCAAAGGCTTTTGAACCAAAGTGATTCCACCTTGAATAAGGGCTGAGTAAAATGAGGCTGAGACATGTTTGGCTGAATTCCCAGGAGGTTAGGCATTCTAAGTCACAGGATGAGATAGGAGGTTGGCACAAGACACAGGTCAGAAAGACCTTGCTGTTAAATCAGGTTGTGGTAAAGAAGCCAGCAAAAACACACTAAAACCAGGATGGTGACAAACGTGACCTCAGGTCATCCTCACTGCTCATTATGCAATAATTATAATGTATTAGCATGCTAAATGACACTCCTGCCAGAACCATGACAGTTTACAAATGCCATGGTAATGTCAGGAAGTTACTCCTCATGGTCTAAAATGAGGAAGAACCCTCAGTTCTGGGATTTGCCACCACTTTCCTGGAGAACTCATGAATAATCCACTACTTGTTTAGCATATAATCTAGAAATAACCATAAAATAGCCAATCAGCAGCCCCTGGGATTGCTTTGCCTATGAAGTACCCATTCTTTTATTCCTTTACTTTCCTAATAAACTTGCTTACACTTGAAGAAAAAGAAATATAGGGCATCCAAATTGGAAAAGAAGAAGTCTAACTATCCTGGTTTGCAGATGATAAGATCTCATATTTGAAAAAACCTGAAGACTCCAACAAAGGACTTTCAAACTGTTAAAAAATTTAGTGAAGTTGCAGAATAATAAATCCTCATCCAAAAATCAGCAGCATTTTTATATGCCAACAGTGAGCAATCTGAAAGAAAGTCAAAAATTAATCACATTTACAATAGCCCCCCAAAAATCCTAGGAATTAACCAAAGAAGTGAAAGATCTCTACAATGAAAACCATGAAACACTGATAAAAGAAAATTGAAAAGGACACAAGAAAAATGAAACGATACTCCATGTTCCTGGATTGGAAGACTCAGTATTGTGAAAATGTCCATACTACCCAAAGCAATCTACATATCCAATACAATCCCTATCAAAATACCAATGACATTATTCATAATAATAGAAAAAATAATCCTCACATTTTTATGGGACCACAAAAGACCAAAAATACCCAAATCTGTCTTGAGCATAAAGAACAAAACTGGAGGAATCACATTACCAGATTTCAAATTATACTACAGAGTTATAGTCACCAAAACAGTATGGTACCAGCATAAAATCATACATATGGACCAATGGAAGGCAATAGAGAACCCAGAAGCAAATCCATACAACTACAGTGACCTCATTTTTAACAAAGGTGCCAAGAACATACAGTAGCAAAAGGTCAGTCTCTTCAATAAATAGTCCTGGGAATCTTGGATATCCACATGTA
>NW_016107607.1:1747741-1752424 GCF_001604975.1 Cebus imitator
AAGAAACTAGATCTCTCTCTATCACCATATACAGAAATCAAACTAAAATGGACTAAAGACTTAAATCTAAGGCCTCAGACTATAAAATTACTAAAAGAAAACATTGAGGAGACTCTAAAGGACATTGGACTCAGCAAAGATTTCTTGAGTAATACCTCAGAAGTACAGGCAACCAAGGCAAAAATGAACAAATGGGATCACATTAAGTTAAAATCTCCTGCACAGTAAAAGAAACAGTCAACAAAGTGAGGAGACAACCCGAAAAATGGGAGAAAATATTGACAAAGTATCCATTTGATAAGAGACTAATAGCCAGAATATATAAGGAGCTCTAACAACTACACAGGAAAAAATAGAATAATTGGATCAAAAAATGAACAAATGATGTGAGTAGGCATTTCTGAGAAGAAGACATAAAATGACAAACAGGCATACGAAAAGCTGCTCAACATAACTGATCATCAGAGAAATGCAAATCAACCTGCAATAAGATATAATCTCATCCCAGTTAAAATGGCTTATACTAAAAATCATGCAATAACAAATGGTAGCAAGGATGTGAAGAAACAGGAGCCATCGTATATTGTGGATGGGAATATAAATTAGTACAGTAATTATGGAGAACGGTTTGGAGGTGCCTCAAAAAAAATTGTGCTACCATATGATCCATGAATCTCACTGCTGGGTATATACCTTAAACAAAGGAAATCAATATATCAAAGAGCTATCTGCACTCCTGTTCATTGCAGCACTGTTTGTAATAGCTAAGACTTGGAAGGAACCTAAGTGTCCATCAAAAGATGCATGGATAAAGAAAATCTGATACTTACACACAATGGAGTACTATTCAGCCATAAAAAGAATGAGATCCTGCCATTTGCAACAATGTGGATGGAACTAGAGTTCATTATGTTACATGAAAGAAGCCAGGCACAGAAAGACAAACTTTTCATGTTCTCACTTATTTGTGGGAGCTAAAATTTAAAACAGTTAATCTCATGTGTATAGAGACTAGAATGATTATTATCAGCATCTGGATATGGTAGTGGGATGATGGGGAAAAGTGGGGAAGGTTAATGGGTATGAAAAAATCGATGGAATGAATAAGATCTAGTATTTGATAGCACAACAGAGTACCTATATTTAAAAATAACTAGAAGAGTATAATTGAATTGTTTGTAACACAAAGGAAAGATAAACACTTGAGGGGATGGATACCCCTTTACCCTGATGTGATTATTACACATTATCTATCTGTATCAAATTACAGTGTAATCCATAAATATGTAATCTATTATGTACCCATGAAGATTAAAAATAAGAAATTAAAAAAACACATCCTATTTTATATATGTAGATATAATTTTAAATTGTAGTAAAACATAAAATTTTCCAACTTAACCATGTTTAAGTGTATAGTTCACTAGTGTTAATTATACTCCCATTGTCATGTAACAGATGTCCGGAACTTACTCATCTTATTAAAACTAAAACTTTCTACCCACTAACCAAGAACTCCCAATTCCTTCCTCCCCTCAGTCCCTGGCAATCACCTTTCTTTCAGTCTCTATAAATTTGACTACTTCAAATACCTCATATAAGTGGAATCATACAATATTTGTCTATTTTTGACTGAATTATTTCACTTAGCATAATGTTCAGTCAGATCCTATTTAAAATCTCTTGAAGGTTTTCCTATAGATATAAGTGAGAATTGTGACTTTTTATTGTGGTAAAATACACATAACATAAAATTTACCACCACTGACATTTAAAACATTCACAATGTCATGCAACAATCCCAACTATCTACTTCTAGAACATTTGTATTATCCCAAAAGAAAATCCCATAGCCATTAAACAGCTCCTCTCCATTTCTCCTTCACCCTGTCCCTTGCAACCTCTAACCAGTTTTCTGTCTGTATGGATTTACCTGTTCAGGATATTTCACATACACGAAATCACACAATATGTGGCCTTTGGTGTCTTGGTTTCTTTCACTCAGTGTAATGTATTTAAGGTTAGCATTCCTTTCTAAGGTTGAATACTATTTCATTGTGTGCATGTACAACTTAAAAAAAATCCATCCATTGGTTAAAAACATTTGGGTTGTTTCCAAATCTTCATTCTGGCAAAGAGTGTTGGTGTGAACATTTGCATACGAGGTTTTGTTTGAACATCTGTTTTCAATTCTTTGGAGTACATGCTGGAATTTATGACATTTTACTAAATCATATTTTTTCTGTATGCCTTGTTATAAAACTGTATAACATTCTGCATCTTTTCACCTTCAGGCCAGCTGCCATTATGTCCCCAATGGGAAATTTTAGCATGTCTTTATTAGAAGATAATTCTATATGCCACAACTTAAGACCAATATTAAAATTTTCAATATTAACAACACCTTCTAAGTAACATTTTAATATTATCAATTTCATAAAATTTCCTCCTATAATACTAACACAGAACTCACAATTCTTATTACTAAGAATAGGGTAACCTTGAAAATCAGCACAAGACAAGGATAACCTCCCTCACCACTTCTATTCAACATAGTACTGGAAGTCCTGACCAGGGCAGTTAGGCAAGAGAAAGAAACAAAGGGTATTCAAGTAGGAAGAGAGGATGTAAAACTGTCTCTTTTTGCAGATGACATGATCCCATATCTAGTAAACACCATAGTTTCAGCCCAAAAGCTTTGTAAGCTGATAAGCAACTTCAGCAAAGTCTCAAGATACAAAATCAATGTGCAAAAAATCATAAGCATTCCTATGCATCAACAATAGACAAGCAAAGAGCCAAATCATGGGTGAACTGCAATTCACAACTTCTACAAAGAGAATAAAATACCTAGGAATATAGATAACAAGGGACGTGAAAGACCTCTTCAAGGAGAACTACAAACCGCTCTTCAATAAAATCAGAGAGGAATCAAACAAATGGAAAAACATTACATGCTCATGGATAGAAAAAAATCAATATTGTGTAAATGGCTTAAAGTAATTTACAGATTCAATGTTATTCTCATTAAACTACCATTGGCATTCATCACACAATTAGAAAAATACTACTTTAAAGTTCATATGGAACCAGAAAGGGGCCCGTATAGCCAAGACAATCCTTTGGGAAAAAAACAAAGCTGGAAGCATCATGCTACCCAACTCAAAACTATACTACAAGGCTACAATCACCATAAAAGCATGGTACTGATACAAAAACAGACACATAGACCAACATAACAGAATATAGATTTCAGAAATAAGACTGCACATCTACAGCCAGCTGATCTTTGACAACCTGAAAAAAATATGCAATGGGGAAAGGATTCCTTATTTAATAAATGGTGCTGAGAAAACTGGCTATCCACAGGCAGAAAATTGAAACTAGATCCTTTCCTTATACCTTATTCAACAATTAGCCTGTTTTGGGTATCTAATTCTTCCTAATTTAAGCTAGGAGGTTTTTTTTTTTTTTTTTTTTTTTTTTATTTTTTTTTTTTTTTTTTTTTTTTTTTTTTTTTTTTCAGGAATGTATCTATCTTTTCTAGGTTTTCTAGTTTATATGTGTAAAGATGTTCATAGTAGCATTGAACGATCTTTTGTATTTTAGTGGTGTCAGTTGTAATATCTCCTGTTTCACTTTTTAGTGAGGTTATTTGAATTTTCTCTCTTCTTTTCTTGGTGAATGCTACCAATGGTCTGTCAATTTTATTTATCTTTTCAATGAACCAGTTATTGTTTCATTTATCTTTTGTATTGCTTTTTTTTTTGTTTCAATTGTATTTAGTTCTTCCCTGATCTTGGTTATTTCCTTTCTTCTACTGGGTTTGGGTTTGGTTTGTTTTTGTTCCTCTAGTTCCTTGAGGTATGACCTTAGAGTGTCAGTTTGTGCTCTTTCAGTCTTTTTGATGTAAGCATTTAGGGCCATGAACTTTCCTCTTAGCACTGCCTTTGCTGTATCCCAGAGGTTTTGATAGGTTGTATCATTACTGTGATTCAACTTGAATAATTTTTAAGTTTCCATCTTGATTTTGCTTTTGTCCTAATGCTTATTCAGGAGCAGGTTACTTAAATTCCATGTATTTGCATGTGTTTAAGGGTTACTTTTGGAGATGATTTCAAGTTTTATCCCACTGTGGTCTGAGAGAGTGCTTGATGTAATTTCAAATTTCTTAAATTAGCTGAGGCAAGCTTTATGGCCTATCATATGGTCTATCTTAGAGAAAGTTCGATGTGCTGTTGAATAGAATGCGTATTCTGTGGTTTTCGGATGAAATGTTCTGTATATATCAGTTACGTCCATTTGTTCCAAGGTATAGTTTAAATCTATGTTTCTTTGTTGACTTTCTGTCATGATGACTTCTCTAGTGCTGTCAGTGGAGTATTGAACACCCCCATTGTTATCGTATTGCTGTCTATCTCATTTCCTAGGTCTATTAGTAATTGTTTTTTTTTCCCATTTATTTATTTTATTGCATTTTAGGTTTTGGGGTACATTTGAAGAACCTGCAAAATTGTTGCATAGGTACACACGTGGCAGTGTGATTTGCTGCATTCCTTCCCATCAACTACATCTGGCATTTCTCCCCTTGCTATCTCTCCCCAGCTCCCCACCCCCCACCGTCCCTCCCCTATTTCCCCCCAACCAACCCCAGTGTGTAGTGCTCTCCTCCCTGTGTCCATG
>NW_016107607.1:1757144-1760390 GCF_001604975.1 Cebus imitator
GAATGGACGATTTCCCATGGCTCCAATCGCCAGCCAAAAGGGCACCCGGATCGGTGTATTTTGTACGGAGAATCACTGCTCTGGGGTGCCGACAAAGCAGCCGCGTGGGGCACAGCAGCGGCGCCAGCCGGTGCAGCCGCGCTGGCCAAAACAGCCACGCCGGCGACCGTGGAGCTTCTCCGCCTGGTAATTTCCTAGTCTATGGGCAATAAAAATGCGGCATCCACTCACCCTCTGCGCTTTCACTGGGAGCTGCAATCCTGAGCTTTTCCTAAACGGCCATCTTCTAGTAATTGTTTTATAAATTTGAGAGCTCCAGTGTTAGGTGCATATATGTTTAGGACTGTAATATTTTCCTGTTGTACAAGACATTTTACCATTATATAATGTTCCTCTTTGTCTTCTTTAACTGCTTTGGCTTTAAAATTTGTTTGGTCTGATATAAGAATACCTATGCCTGCTTGCTTTTGGTGTCCATTTGCATGAAATGCCTTTCTCCACCCCTTTACCTTAAGTTTATGTAAGTCCTTATGTGTTAGGTGAGTCTCCTGAAGGCAGCAGAGTTGGTTGGTGAGTTCTTATCCATTCTGCAGTTCTGTAACTTTTAATTGGAACATTTAGGTCATTTACATTTAATGTAAGTATTGAGATGTTAAACACCATTCTGCTCATTGCGCTATTTGTTGCCTGTGTACTTTGTTTTTCTTCGTTTTTTGTTTTTGCTTTTTAAATTGTACTTTTCTTTTATAGGTACTGTGTGAGTCAGACTTTAAAGAGGCTCTGTTTTAATGTGTTTCCAGGTCTGTTCCAAGATTTAGAACTCTTTTTAGCAGTTCTCGTAGTAGTGGCTTGGTAGTGGTGAATTCTCTCAGTATTTGTTTGTCTGAAAAAGACTGTATCTTTCCTTCATATATGATGCTTACATTTGCTGGATACAAAATTCTTAGCTGATAATTATTTTGTTTGAAGAGGCTGAAGATAGTGCCCCAAACCTTTCTAGTTTGTAGGGTTTCTACTGATAAATCTGCTGTTAATCTGATTTTTTAACAGGTTACCTAGTGCTTTATCTCACAGATCTTAAGATTTTTTCCTTCACCTCAACTTTAGATAATCTGATGACAATGTGCCTAGGCAATGATATTTTCGTGATGAATTTCCCAGGTGTTCTTTGAGCTTCTTATATTTGGATGTCAAGATCTCTAGCAAGGCCAAAGAAGCTTTCCTTGATTATTCCCCCAAATAATCCAAACTTTTATATTTCTCTTCTTCCTCAGGAACACCAATTATTCTTAGGTTAGGTTGTTTAACATAATCCTTGACTTCTTGGAGGCTTTGTTTATGTTTTCTAATTATTTTTTCTTTGTCTTTGTTGGATTGGGTTGATTCAAAGACAGATTCACAGCAGAATTCTACCAAACATTCAAAGAAGAATTGGTTCTAATCCTTTTGACACTATTCCATAAGATAGAGAAAGAAAAAAACCCTCCCCAGAAAACCAGGAAAGGGCACAATCAAAAAATAACACCACAGACTGATATCCTTGATGAACATAGATGCTAAAATCCTTAACAAAATACTAGCTCACTGTATCCAACAGCATATTAAAAAGATAATCCACCATGATCAAGTGGGTTTTATAGCAGTGATGCAGGGATAGTTTAACATACGCAAGTTAATAAATGTGATATATCACATATACAGAATTAACAACAAAAATCACAGGATCATCTTAATAGATGTAGAAAAAACACTCAACAAAATCCAGCATCCCTTTATGATTAAAACTCTCAGTGAAACTGGCATATAAGAGACACACCTCAATGTAATAAAAGCCATCTATGACAAACCCACAGCCAACATAATACTGAATGGGGATAAGTTAAAAGCATTTCCTCTGAGAACTGGAACAAGACAAGGATGCCCACTCTCACCATTCCTCTTCAGCATATCACCTATTGGAAATCCTAGCCACAGCAATCAGCATAGAGAAAGAAATAAAGGGCATCCAAATCAGTAAAAAGAAGTCAAACTGTCACTATTTGCTGGTGATATCATCATTTATTGTAAAAACCCTCAGGACTCCTACAGATAGTTACTAGAACTGATAAAAAAAAAATCAGCAAAGTTTCTGGATACAAGATGAATGTATACAAATCAGTAGCTCTTCTATACACCAATGGCAACCAAGTAGATAATCAAATCAAGAACGCAACACCTTTTACAATAGCTGCAAACAAACAAACAAAAAACAAAAATAAAACTTAGGAATATACCTAACCAAGAGTTGAAAGACCTCTACAAAGAAAACTACAAAATACTGCTGAAAGAAATTATAGACAACATGAACAATGAGCATATGGAAACATATCCCATGCTCATGGATGGGTAGAATCAATATTGTGAAAATGACCATATTGTCAAAAGCAATCTACAAATTCAATGCAATCTGCATCAATATACCACCATCATTTCTCATAGAATTAGAAAAAAACAATTCTAAAATTCATATGGAACCAAAATAGAGCCTGCATAGCCACAGCAAGACTAAACAAACAAACAAACAAACAACAAAAAAAAAAACAAAAACAAAAATCTAGAGGCATCACACTACCTGACTTCAAACCCTGCTATAAGGCCAGATTCTCTCAAACAGCATAATTCTGGTGCAAAAATAGGCATACAGACCAGTGGAATAGAATAGAGAACCCAGAAATAAACCCAAATACTTACAGCCAATTAATCTTTGATAAAACAAAGAAAAACATAAAGTGGGGAAATGACACCCTTTTCACAAATGGTGCTGGGATAATTGACTAGCCACATGTAGGAGAATAAAACTGGATCCTCATTTCTCATCTTATATAAAAATCAGCTCAAGATGGATTAAGGACTTAAACGTAATGCCCGAAACTATGAAAATCTAGAAGATAACACTGGAAAAATTCTTCTAAACATTGGCTTACAAAAGGATTTCATGACCAAGAACCAAAAAGCAAATGCAATAAAAACAAAGATAAATACCTGGGACCTAATTAAACTAAAGATGTTTTGCATAGCAAAATAGAACAATCCACAGAGTAAAGAGACAATCCATAGAGTAGCAGAAAATCTTCACAATATATACATCTGACAAAGGACTAATATCCAAAATCTACAATGAACTCAAACACATCAGTAAGAAAAAAAATCAATCCCATCCAAAAGTGGGCTAAGGACATGAATAAACAGTCCTCAAAAGATGAAAAA
>NW_016107607.1:1760418-1764602 GCF_001604975.1 Cebus imitator
AACTCACTCACTATCACGAGAACAGCATGATGAAACTGCCCCCATGATCTAATCACCTTCTACGAGGTCCATTCTCCAAAACGTGGGGATTACAATTTGGATTACAATTCAAGATGAAATTCGGATGGGGACACAGTGCCAGACTACATCATTCTGCCCCAGCCCCTCCCAAATCTTGTCTTTCTCACATTTCAAAACACAATTGTGCATTCCCAACAGTCTCCCAAAGTCTTAGCTCATTTCAGCCTTAACCCAAAAGTCCAAGTCCAAAGTTTTATCTAGACAAAGCAAGTCTTTTCTGCCTAGGATCCTGTAAAATCAAAAGCAAGTTAGTTACTTCCAAGATACCATGGGGGTACAAGCATTGGGTAAATGCTCCCATCTAAAAGGGAGAAATTGGCTCAAGGTCTGCAGCCTGTACAGAAAGCATAGTGGCATCTGCTTCTGGGGAGGCCACAGGAAGTTTCCAATCATGGAAGAAGGCAAAGGGGAAGCAGGCACATCACATGGTGAGAATAGGTGCGAGAGAGATAGTGGAGTCAGGGAGGTGCCACACACTTTTAAATGACCAGATCTCACAGGAACTCACTATCACAAAAACTGCACTACACCAGGAGGGATCCACCCACATGATGCAAATGCCTTCCACCAGGCCCCACCTCCAGCATTAGGAGTTAAAATTCAATGTGAGATTTGAGTGGGGACAAATATATCACCAATATATGGAAACAACCTAAATGTCAATTGACAGATGAATAAAGAAATTGCAGTGTATTTATAAAATAAACATTGTTCATCTCTAAAAAAGAATGAGATCTTGTCATTTGCCATAATATGGATGAGCTTAGAGGAAATTATGCTAAGTGAAATAAGGCCCTATATATAGAAAGAAAAATACCAAGGCCCTAAAGAAAGAAAAACAATTCATTATTCATTTATATGTGGGATCTTAAAAAAAATCAAATGCAGTTGTTACTCCATATCTGTAGTTTCCACATCCACAAATTCAAGCAATAATAGTTTTAAAATATTTGGAAAAAAAATGGAAAATGCAACAGTAAAAATACTAAAAAGTACTACAAATAATAAACAATAATGTATAACAACTAGTTACATAGCATTTACATTGTATTATATATCATAAGTAATCTTGACATGATTTAATGTATACAGGAGGCTGTGCATAGGTCATATGCAAATAGTACACTTTTCATATAAGGAATTTGAGGACTGGTCAATTTTGTTTTCCATAGGGGTCCTGGAACAAATCTCCCTCAGATACTGAGGGACAACTCTATACAGAGATAGGGAACAAACCAATGGTTACTAGGATATGCTTGAAGATGAAGTAGGGAGGTGTAGGCCAGGGGATACAAAGTAGCAGATAATATAGGATGAATAACTCTAGAGATCTATCGTACAACATGAAGACTATAGGTAAAAAAAAATTGCACTGTATTTAAGAATTACATTAAATGAATAGATTTTAGTTGCTCTTGCCAAAAAAATATAATAATGGTTAACTATGTGAGAAGATGGATAGACTAATTTGTTTCACTATAGTAACCTTTCTACTATCTATATGTATATCAAAACATTGTGTTGTTTACCTTAAATGTACATAGTGAAATTTATTATTTTAAAATCCTGAATCTTCCAATTACTAACATTGTTAGTAATTACTAACATTGTTAGTAACATTTCCGTGGCTCCCACTTCCATTTTGTGCCATTGTGAACTTACTGCTTAAAATACACAAATGCACACACATGTACACACATGTGCAGGCCCCTGCATTATATCTCTGTGACAGAGACTTGCTAATTTTCCACCGTCATCCATGTTTTTCCCTTTAGTATTCTGCATTGCAGTTAGATAGGGCCATGTAACTGCATTCTGGCCTTTGGAATGTAGGTGGAAGGGTCGTGCATGATTTCCAGGTTGCGCCCATAAAATCTCCCCTGAGGTTCTCCTTGCCTTGGTCTCCAGTTTGGATGCAGAAAGTGTAGTAAAAAATACCAAGGCTCTAGAAAATGACTGCCGGAGATTGGACGCCAGAGTTATCATGTGGGGGGCTGCCTGTCAACCACTTCATTGGACTATGATGTGAATGAGGAATTGACATTTTACTATGTTAAATCCCTAAAATGTTGAGGTTGTTATTGCAATTAAAATTTTAGACTAATATAATAATCCTCTAATTTGCATGATCAATGCTCAATTAGGGCACAGGCATGTGGATTTCTTAAATGGAAGAGCTAAAGCTACAGGGTCAAATAAACTTTATTTAGAAACCCCAGTCAATTTCATGTCTGGCTTTTATGCTGATGAAGAGTGGCTGCATGTATTCCCTCTCTACCAGTTGCTTCCCTTGCAGAGCTGGCTGACCTGCCCAAACCTCTCCATAAAAATGGTTTGCTCTGCCACAATTTCCTTGGGAATTACTTTGCCCTTTGTTTTGGCTTATTGACTGTCTATATCTCAGGAAAATCTGTTCAATGGCCTAATTTGGCCTGGAATGGTCTCCAGATCCACCATTTTGCACCTAGTGATAAGCCAAACCTAGAGAGCACTGTCAGTCCAGCACTGTCCACCCATAATATAGCTTCAACACACAAACCTACATACATACTTGTGTGTCTGTTGCTAAAATATAACCACCTAAAGATTCCAGTAGAAGTAATTCCTAAGCTGGCTGCTCCAACTCTTCCAGCTCATATTAGTAGTCTAAGGAAATGGGCTACCATTCACTTTAATTTGAATGAGAGAAGCTAGGGACTGGGAAGAGGAAAGGAAATATGGAGAATGGAGATGTTCTACTGCTAAACAAAACGTGGAGAGAGAGAAAGAAAGAGATGGACATATGCCAGGGGATAGAAAATCCAAGATAGAGAGGTCTGGAGGATGCTATGCTAAAGGAGATGGAAATAAGAATTTAAAAAAATGAATAAAGAAAGAAGGAAAATAGACAGAAAACCCTTCGCCATAGTTACTGTACAGTTCCCTGTCTTTCATTTCTCTCTCTCTTTTAAACCATTCTTGTTCCCATCCTTTGTAGCACAGCATCCCTCATATCGTTGCATCTTGTGTTTTCTATTCCCTGGTTTATCTCCACCTCTCAGTCTCTCTCTTTTTCTCTTTCTCTTTATCTCTCTCTCTCTCTCACACACACACACACATACACATACAAAAACACACTTAGCATTTTTAAAAGTAGCAGATTTAAAAATTAAAAAAAAATCAAACCCATGAACATAGAGATTAGAAGAATGTTTACCAGAGATTGGGAAGGGTAGTCGGGGGCTAGTGAAGGAGATGAGAATGGTTAATATGCACAAAAAATAATTAGAATAAATGACTAAGGCCTAGTATTTGATAGCACATCAAGATGACTATAGTCAACACGAATTTAATTATAAATTTTAAAATAACTAAAAGAGTATAGTTGGATTGTTTCTAACACAAAAGATAATTCTTCAATATCTCTTTTGTTTCTCCACAGGGAATCTGATAACTGTGATTTTTTTAAAAGATAAGCCAAGAGTGCAAAGAAGGGGAAGGGAAAGGTGGTGGTGGGATACCATGGAAAATAATCATACTATCCACCATTCCTAGACCTTATCTTAATGACGGTGGCAGGAAAGAGGAAGTACATGCTAATACAACCAGTCTGGGAGACCCACTCCTGCTTCTCCACCTTGCCCCATACGTGAAGTCTCTAGGAGTTAAAGCCAATTACTAAAGGCACAAGGGACTCCCAAGAATATGAAACCCAGGGAGATCAATCCAAGATGGCCGTTTAGGAACAGCTCAGGATTGCAGCTCCCAGTGAAAGTGCAGAGGGTGAGTGGGCACTGCATTTTTATTGCCCACAGACTAGGCAATTCACAGGGGGAGGAGCTCCATGGTTCACCAGCGCGGTTGTTTCAGCCAGCGCGGCTGTGCCAGTGGGTGCCACTGTTTGCCCCGCGCAACTGCTTTGTGGGCACCCCGGAGCAGCTGTTCTCCATACGAAATACACTGGTCTGGGTGCCCTTTTGGCTGGCAATTGGAGCCACGGGAAGTCACCCATTCATCTGTTTAAAACAGGGACTGAGCAGGGAGCCAGGACAGTAGATTCCAGGGCAAAAAAAGCACCACGAATCTCAGTGCCGCTGTTTAAGCCAACACAGTGAGTTGTCGCA
>NW_016107607.1:1770024-1804441 GCF_001604975.1 Cebus imitator
AAAAGATTACAAATCGTTCTACTATAAGGACACGTGCACACGAATGTTCATTGCAGCACTGTTTACAATAGCAAAGACCTGGAACCAACCCAAATGCCCATTGACGATAGACTGGATAGGGAAAATATGGCACATATACACCATGGAATATTATGCAGCCATCAAAAACGATGAGTTTGTGTCCTTTGTAGGGACATGGATGAACATGCAAACCATCATTCTCAGCAAACTGACAGAAGAGCGGAAGATCAAACACCGCGTGTTCTCACTCATAGACGGATGTTGAACAATGAGAACACATGGACACAGGGAGGGGAGCTCTACACACTGGGGTCAGTTGTGGGGAAATAGGGGAGGGATGGTGGGGGTGGGGAGCTGGGGAGAGATAGCAAGTGGAGAGATGCCAGATGTAGGTGATGGGGAGGAATGCAGCAAATCACACTGCCACGTGTGTACCTATGCAACAATGTTGCATGTTCTTCACATGTACCCCAAAACCGAAAATGCAATAAAATAAATAAATGGGGAAAAAAAAAGAATATGAAACCCAGATGATCCTCTGATACTACTACTCTTGAGGTAACTGTGTAGGACAAGTAGAGTTGGTACATTGTTGTTAGGGGCCAAGGGTGAGTGAGGAGCATTATAAATTAAATAACTACCTTCTAAATCTTTCCAATTCTCCAATCTTTTGTCTCTTTTCTCATCCCTTTCTCCCTTTCTTTCTTGTCACTCTCTTTTTACATCTGGTGTACACAGTTGGAATATTTATCCTCCTTGGTTCATAATATACTATTATCTCTGGCTCCCAAATGGCCTTACTTATGTGTCTATAAACCCAATATGATAAACACACCTGTTAATCTACCATTCAATGAACAAAGTACATTACCAACTAACTTACATCTACCGATGTGCTCCTAATCTGTGTTACTCCATTGTGTACTTCCTTGCTGCAAGAAGTAACTATCCTTTATATTTTGTTGATTGTTCTCATGATTTACTTTTCACCTTTACACACACACACACACACACACACACACACCTATATGTATCTATCTGCACCAGCACTTTGGCCATCCAATTATTTACATAGCTGTATGATTGTATGACTCTGGGTCTTAGTTTCCCCTTCCACAAAATGACAATAATAACAATACCTAACTCAGTTTTTGTGAAGATTCAGTGCCTTCATGAATATAAAGGACCTAGAGAAGCACTTGACATATGATTAAGAGTAGTAGTGGTAGTAATACTCTGCTGTTCCCTGAATTGTTCTTTACTTCCATTGCTATGCCATATGCCACCTCCTCCAGGAAGACCAACCTGACTTCCCCAATTTAAACCAATTCTTAATTTTTCTACATTCCCAGGGTACCTATTCACACCTTTATTCTGGCCTATGCTTTGAACTAGTGCTAATAACAAGTCTGTTTGCCTTCAAAACTGTGGTTCTTAATATTATAAGCACATAAATAAAATATGTGAACTTTTAAAGAGTACTGATCCAAGCTCTCTGACAGACCAATTTAACAAGAATCTCTGAAGGTGAGACCCAGACATCATCAGTTTTTAAAGCTCTCCAGATGATTTTAATGTACAGTCAAGGTTAAGAACCATGCCTCAGAGTAGGAATCAGTAAACTCTGGCCCAGAGATCTAATCCAGCTCATTGTCTACTTCTGTAAATAAAGTTCTATTGGCTCATTTATGTGTTGTCTATGTCTAATTTCACACCACAATAGCAGGGTTGAGTAGCTGTGATAGAGACTATACGTCCAGCAAAGCCTGTATCATTTGCTATGTGGGTCATTACAGAAAAAAGTGTGTTGATCCCTGCCTTAGAAAACAATCTAAGTATAGGGGCCATGTCTTATGCATCTCTATAGTCCCTACACTTGCCTAGCACAGTGCTTTGCCTATAGTTGCTTAATAAAAAAAAGTGCTCAAAGAATAGATATAAGTGAGGTGGAAGGTGTTGTTTGCCAAATTCAAAGCTGAAGTTTTGTTTTTCAGACAGTGTTGACATCAGCCAGTGTTTCAGAGTATGTGGATTCCAGTCTCCTTGTTGGTGGGAAGAAGATGACCTGGAGAGGGCACTGGTAACATGATGTTAGAAAAGCTAGCTTGCTTTGCTCCCTGCACTGATTCTGAGAGCACAGTGCTGACCTCCTCATCACATCACTGCCATCTGGCACTCTTTGATTTTAGAATCTCTAGTTGGCCTCCATCTCTTCCCAGCCCCTCCAGTTTGAGAAACACTTGAACTGGTTGACCTTTGGAGCTCTCATCCAGATTTTACACATATATTGCATGTTACTTTCCCTTTGTGTTGTGATTCAGTTATTTATGTCACAGTGGTTAAAACGAGATGACTCAGGCTCAGGGAAACCTGAGTGTGATTCTTGACTGCGTGACCCTGGTTCCATTGCTTATTGGCTCTGAGTCTCTGTTTCTGGTTCTAAAAAATGGACATAATAGTACATACCTCATAGGGTCCTTCGAGGGTGTAAATGAGATAATGTCTGTACAACACTAAACACAGTCGTGGGCATATAGTAAGCACTTGTTAAAGGTAGCTATTGTCATCATCATGGCTATCATCATCACCAGAGGACTCATTTTTCCTGCCATGTTTAAGCCCCTTGAACACAGGGGTTGTGTCTTAGCCATTTATGCATTCCCACTATACCTGATACATAGTTAGCTCTCAATGTGCCTTAATTGCTTGAATTTTAACCTATCACTCCAAAAGTGAAGCTCATGGCAGGGACATAGATGTCAAGCTCTGCCTTACCTCACACTCTGCACTGCCTGCATCTCAAGGCATCTGGGTGTTAATCAACACCATATATCAAAAATGGTGTGACATATGTTGTAAGTATACTAGCCTTGGGGCAATTCCAAATTAATCTGTCTACATTCTCCAAATGAATAGTGGCTCTATTACAATTTTAACCTGTGACAGATACATAGTGCATTTCTTTCTTTCCTGAAGAAAGAAACTGCCACTGCGGTGGTATTTCAAGATGCTTGTTTTAACAAGTCTAAATTGCTAAGACAGTGTGCTTACATTCAAATCTATAGGACTAGAAAGTCTAAAGGCCAGATTTTCAGTCTTTTATAGGCCAAGAGAATAACAAAGGCATTCTAAAGATGGCAACCATCTTTTGTGATTCACCACTGAATTGGGCTGAGGAACTGATATGCTAGCCTGGGAACAATGTACTGCGCTTTAGAAATGTAAATTGTTTACACTAATAAAACGTCACTGTACAGAGGCTTCCAGCATGTCTAGACTTGGATATTTCCATTGATTTATTTAATACTGTCCTCAGGAAGATAAATAGTATAGACAACTAGTGAAAGATGGCTGTGGGGGCAGCATCCAAACCCTTGTCAGTTCAGCAGCAATCAACACAAAATCTGGGATCCTAATTAAAGGTCAAGCTTCCAGGTACTCAAAGCCAACAGCAAAACCTAGGAAGGGGGGAGTTTGCTTTCCTCAACTCCTGTCTTCTCTTTCTGTATGCTTTGCCTGACCAATACCCCAATCCCACACTAGGTGATACATTTTTTTCCTAATTTACTTTTGTTTTAAAAATTTAAGTAAAATTAACACAATATTAAAATATACTTTACAAAGCCACTTTATTGATGTATAATTGATATACAAAACTGCACATATTTAATGTATACAATTTGATGAGTTTGAACATATGCATATAACTGTGAAATAATTACTAAAATTATGGTAATAGACATATTCATAACCTCTAAAAGTTTCCCATGTCCTTTTGGTTTTTGTGGTATCAGGAATACCTGATATAACATCTATTTTCTTAAGAAATGTTTGCATGTGCATTATAGTCATCCTAACTTAAATAAATGTCAAAGCTTAATGTGGGCCTCTACCATGGGCATTTGAATTTACCTATATGTCACTGGATTCAAAATAAAGGAATTACATGCTAACTTGAATTCTGGAAGTGGAAAAAAGGCATTGTGGGGGACAGGGCTTTTCCTTGGCCACCATCTCATTTTCTCTTGTTATAAAACATAGTGAGATGCTTTAATGGATATCAGTGTTTTTAAGACAATTAATATACAGCAATTAAACAAAACTAAGATGAACTTTAGGAGAAGCCAGGACGAATCTTGACATATGCTGATATTTCTAGGGGCTACGGCTTAGTTTCCTAACTTCACGTATCAAAAAGGTCTGTGAAGGAAAATGGTATTATAGAATTAAGGTGAAAGAAAGCCACTGGATGAAGCTGAAAACATACTTTTGCTAGATGTTTCCTTGAGAACAAATATCCACTGGATGGGTTATAAATAAGATTGGCTTCATGGGCATGCAACTAGTGCAATCTCACAGGGCACCACACTCAGAAGGGTCCCATGTTTGGTGTTTAATGCTCTGCAGTTACTGTCCTGAAATTCTTTTATTTATTTATTTGTTTGTTTATTTTACTTTAGGTGCATACTATATTTGGCATTTCTCCCCATGTTGTCCGTCCCCACCCTCTTAATTTTACTTTTGAGCTTGTGTTTTCTAAGAGAAGCCTGATGGGACAATGAAGCATGTGCTGGTGGCTTACAACCTTGGCTTACATGTGCTTTCATCTCCTGTCACCTCTCCACCTCCCTGGAAAGTGTTCCTCTGCTTTCTAGCGCCCCAGGTCCCACCTGGCCTTTCCTTCCACATCCCTGCTCAATGACTACTATCTTCCTCCATCCCCAATGGAGGTCTCGCACAGACATGTGTAGAGTCAGAGACAGGGGCATGTGTTCCACAGTGTCCTAGAGAAGGGAACGCCACTCTGATGTGGCAGCTTCGTGGCACATTTGGCAAGTGATTCGGTGGTAGTAAACCACTTACCTTCCTCAATCCAGGTACTAAGTATGTCCCACTATGGAAGTTTGCAATCTCTTGGGATTACCCATTCACTGTGGGTTGGGGTGGCAGGATTGTGGGAAGAGGAGTTAGACTTTTCTGTCCCCAGATAGAGCACAGCATGTTAGTCTGGTGGTTGGTGGGAGGAGAAACTTCATGGGACTGGGCCCCTAACCACTTGTGAGAAGTTTTCCATTCACCTGACATTTATTCCCATGCCCAATAATTCATGACATTAAATAGAACAGAAAAAAATACCAGGACAGTGGACTTCAGTTCTGAATAAAGTTGGAGTAGATGCATTTTTCCCTATTCTTCCCAATAAGGTCAGCTAACAACTCTGTACATTATATTTTTTTATATATTTTTTATGACTCTGAAAGGGAAAAGAACAGTGCCGACCAATTAGGGATGTCAGGCCCTGAGGAAAATATGTGGCAGTGAGTTCTCTGGGTTTCCTTTTTGCCTTATATATGCTGGATTAGGTGATAGAGACTGCCAACTTGGAAGCAATAACCCATAAATGCCAATGGGCACAGACACAAAAAGTGCAAACAAAAAACCCCTACTCTTTATAGCCAAAGGACTAAAAAAGGAGAAGCCTAGCAAGACAGAAAACTTTTAGACAATTAATGCTCTACTCCAGCCAGGCACCACAGAACATAACTGTAGTCCCATACTCCCATGCCAGCAAAGTTGTAATGGGCAGTATTTACTTCTACCCTCACCAGATACCTAATTGCTAAACTGCTGGGATGGTGTGAGAGAGGACCAAATAAGGTAATGAGCCCCCTTGGGAAGTCTGGACTTCCACTTCAAACCAATGATAGTAAGACAATCTTCCTTCCTTCCCAGCGAGGTGGTGTCAGAGATGGCTAAGTGGCAAGCTAGGAATTTCACAATTGCTCAGTAGGTATGAAGTTTGGCCCTCACCTCTTAGTATGAGTGAAGGCCATGTAGGAAGAATACAAGGCATTCCTCCCCTCCTCAGCCAGGGTAGTAACAGTTGAAGTTTAGTGGCGAGCCTAAACTCCCACTCATGCCCAGCAGTAATGAGGCACTCTTCCCTCACAGGGTATCAGAGGAGCCAAGGGGAAACCTGGACTTTTACCCCATCATACAGTATCATAAAAGTACTCCTGTTCTCTACTGTTGCACCATCAGAGGAGACCTGCTAAAACAGAAGGCTTAAATAGACCCCACATTTCCTAATGTAATACCCCAAATGTCTAGAATATAGTAAAAATAAAAAATCACCCCTTATGCCAAGAAACTGGAAAATCTCAAATTGAATGAGAGGACAGGTTAACAATAGCAAGATGATGTATGTGTTAGAATTATCTGACAAGTATTTTTAAATAGCCATCATAAAAACGTACTAATAAGCAATCATAAACATAAAAATGAAAAAATAGAAATAGTGAAGAAAGCCTAAGCAAACAAATAGAAAATGTAAAGGATAACCAAATGGGAATTTTTGAATTAAAAAATATTATAAACCAAATATTTAAAAAATTCAATGGATGGGTTAAATAGCAGAATGGAGGGGACAGAGGAAATAATCAATGAACTGGAAGATAGAACAACAGTAATTACCCAACCTGAACAACAGAGAGAAAATAGAATTTAAAAACTGAACAGAGCCTCAGGGACTGTGGCGCTATAACAGAAGATCTAATATTCATGTTACTGGAGTCTCAGAGAGTGGAAAGAGGCAGAGCTGAAAATATATTCGAGGAAATAATGACTGAAACTCTAATTTGGCAAGGACATTAGAGTACATATTCAAGAAGTTTAGCAATTCCAAACAGGATAAGCCCAAAGGGATTCACTCTAAGAGATATTGTAGTCATATTTCTGAAAATAAAAGACAGAAAAAATATTGAAAGCAGTAGGAGACAAACAACAGTTTACCTAGAGTGGGAAAGAAAATCAAATGACAGCAGATTTTTCATCAGAAATCATGGGACCAGAGGGAAGTGGCATAAGACTCATTGAATAATAATAATAAAGAGCTATCAACCATAAGTCCCATATCAGCAAAATTATCTTTCAGGAATCAAAGGGCAATCGAAATTCTTAGATTAAGACAAGCAAAGAAAACTTGTTATGAATAGAACTACCATAATAGAACTTTTCTGTTTCAAGAAGTTCTTGAAACAGAAAGAAAATGATAAAAGAATATCTTAGAATGCCAGGAAGGAAAATAAATAAATATTACATTGGATAGTAAAATAATTATTAATTCCACAATCATAGTAAAGAAAGAGAGAGAAAAAGAGGAAGCGCTTCTTATTTATGGAAGAATGTTAGCTAATAAATGTAGAAAGAATGTTAGAATTAGTAAATTACCATTTTACATCATCCCAATGTAATAGCAAGGGTAAGTGTAGATCATTATTGGAGGTTAAAACCATTGGGTAACAGTTGTTAAGATAGATAGTCAAAAAGTCTCAGGGTATCATCCCATTTTTAATTTTTACTATCAAAGAAAAAACGATACATTTACAGTGTAGAGATCTGATAGATTTGCAACTTAACCATGGGATCAATCCCAAAATCAGCAATATAAGGACACATCAACACCTGGGCATTACCTATGTAGTGGCCTTTTTCAAAAGGTTTAACTTGAATATAATCATGAAGAAACTATCAGAAAAGTCCAGAACATGGAATATTATACATTATAGAATGGACCTGGGCTTTTGGAAACTATTAATGTCATGAACATCAAATTAGTAACAAAAATAGCAGGAGACTAATTAATGTTAAAAGAAACTAAAGAGACTTCACAACCCAAATGCAGTATGTGGACTTCAATTGAATCCTGAATCATAAACAAAATTATTAAAGACAATTTTAGGGGAATGGAAGAATAAAATAAGAAGTGATTGACAGATGATACTATTATATTAATGTTAAATTTTCCAAATGTTATGTAGAAAAATTCCTTATTTTTAGAGGTGCCTGTTGAAATATTTAGAGTGGAAGTGCCATGATATTTGTAATTTTCAGAATTTGCAATAAGTCCCATATCCAGCAAAATTATCTTTCAGGAATGAAAGGGCAATCAAAATTGAGAGGGAGAGAGAGAGAGAATGGTAGAGACAGAAAAAGAAAAAAGATCTTGCAAAATATTAAAAATTGGTGAAACTAGCTAAAGGGTTGTAATGGGTCAAATACTGCTCCCTGCCACCCACCCCCAAAGTCCTAATTCTGAGTCCTAATTCCTAGTATCTGTGAATGTCAACTTATTTGGACAGTACAGTCTTTGTAGACATAATTAAAGTAAGGATCTCAAGATGATATTATGCTGGATTTAGGGTGGCTTAATCCAATGACTCTTTCCTTAGAAGAGAAAGTAGAGGACACAGAGGCAAAGGCATAAGACCATGTAGAGACAGAAGCTGAGATTAGAATTTTACTGCCACAATCCAAGGAATGCCAGGAGTCATCAGAAGCTGGAAGAGGAAAGGAAAGATACTTCTTTCTTATAGGGATCTTGGCTCTGCCACCACTTTAATCTCAGACTTCTAGCCTCCAGAACTGTGCAGAAATAAATTTCTCTTCTTGTAAGCCACCAAGTTTGTAGTAATTCGTTGGAACAGCTCCAGGAAACTAATATCAATGTATACTAGGTTTCCACCATACTTTCTTTCAGGCTTTATGTAGGTTTGAATTTGTTTTTTTATTAAAAAATCTCTTAATAATATAGGATAAGAGTGAGACTACATGAGAAACAAATTGTGTAGTACCTGTGATGACACTTTTCTCCCCCTGCTTTTTAAACTAGAGGCTCCATATTTTCACTTTGTATTGGTTCCCACAAATTGTATAACCAGCTCTAATGTTGAAGGAATTGTGGCATTAGGATAGATTTCTTTAAATCTCTTTATCTGTGGTCAGTATTGAAAGTTTAGAAACAAAACCAGTCATTTCCTTGCATTGTTTCCTTGGTTTCCTTCTTTTCTTCTCAATCATATTGTAAGATGTTCAAGTCTAAAGACCTTAGCTTTCACTCCTTTGCATGTCTTATATTTTGTGGCATAGTGCTAGGCACAGGGTTAGGTAAGTGTTCAAAGATTATTTGAATTGGGATTGTCATGGGCTTAAGAGAGTGCAGGAAACATGGGTGACATCAGAGGAAATTTAAGAATCTTCAACCTAGTCCTTCCTAGCTGCTAAAATCAAACAAAAACACGTCTCTGAAATCGAGATTCATGTCTTTTGGGGTAAAGGGATGTGGAGATTCACTTAGGGTGGTGCCAAAAAATATTAAGGGAAAAATATTAGAGAAAGTTATAGAATATAGTCATAAACCTTCCTGGAAGGCCAAGAAGTTTGCATAGTTTTAGTAGAAGTTTAGGCAGAAGGCAGCCTAAATCCCCTTTACATTTAATTAATAAGAAAAGCAAATAACTAGGGTATGTGGTGGAGTTTATCTGAATAACTTGTTTACTCCTGTGGTCTTAAAATTAACTTTTGAGCCAGATGGCCCTCTTGGGAGGGGGGAGGTTAACCAGGGTTATGATCCACTAATGGTGTTTGCTTTGGGCATCGTAAACTGTCCTTTAATCTTCAGCCTCTAGTGGTGTTGACTCAGAGTTTTTGTCATTTATTGTGTGCTGAAAAAAGGCCAGTGAGGCCAGTGTGTGGGGGCCAGCGGTTGCAACTGTTTAATAGCACTCTCCAGGGAGTCCTTAAGCTGCCTGGACACTCAGTCAAATTGGCAATGCATAATATCTGTGTGTCAGTGTACTTTACTCATCTGTCACTGAGTCAGGGTCTGCAGGAGAGACCCCCACAGGTAGTGACCCCAACAAAGGGAGAAAAGTGGAAACGCATCACTGGTTGAGAAAGGGAGAGGCTTATATGTTCATATTGACTTCTATCCATATGTGGTCTCCAAGCAAGATCATGTCTACAATAGTCCCAAGAGATAAGAGTCCATGTAATAGGACTGAGAGTTTGACAAGAATAACCTATTCTGAGTATCAAGTTAAACATCATTTCTTATTCAAAGGTAGCTGTATTAGTATTTGCATCATATGTTATATGGTGTGGGACCATGTATATTTTGACAGAATCTTTGCATATATCTTTAAAATGTCTATAGAACTTTTGTATGCCTTTTATTAATTTTTAATATAACAAATACATTATGCTTATTGTGTAACAGGCACTATTTTAAGTTAGCATAAATATTAATTCATTTAGTCTTCATAACAGCACTATACAGAATAGGAACTGAGGAACAGGCAGGTTAAAGAAATGACAAATGGCTATGTGGCAAGTGAGAGGTAGAGCCAACATTTGAATGAAGGCATTCTGACTGCAGAGTTCTCCACTGTTAACCACTATATTTTGCTATCTTGCCATGTACTTGGCAAAGGTTCAGGTGCTGATCATGAGAAAGGTCCTGGGCCAAAACTTGCCCCACAAACCCTATATAACCATCTTACATTTGTTTATTAAGTAATGACAGGGCTTTGGAGCAGAAGCTTGTAATCCTTGTGAGGGTGATTGGCCTATACAGGATCAGCCTGTATCTCCCTGGTGGGTCAAACAAAAACTCATAAATCCAGAAGACTATGAAAATCTTCTCTTGGTAGTAAAACTGGGAATTTCTGTATTAAAAGATTAAAAGTGTGGCAGAGTGCATAATACTGATGGTTTTTGCCTAATACCACTACAACAATGTGGGAACTTTGTTGCTGTTTCTAGGCAACTAACAACTTTTTGCTATCACTACTCAAGTTGTTACAAGCAATTGGGCTAAAAAAAGTGTAGTTTCAATAGGGAAAGTCATTGTATCAGACTCTGGTTGCAAAAGAAAGAAAACCCTACAAAGATTGCTTTTATTAAAAAATTTTCTGGCTGGGTGTGATGGCTCAAGTCTGTAATCCCAGCACTTTGGGAGGCCAAGGTGGGTGGATCATGAGGTCAAGAGATTGAGACTACCCTGACCAACATGGTGAAACCCCATCTCTACTAAAAATACAAAAATTAGCTGGGCGTAGTGGCAAGCGCCTGTAATCCAAGTTACTCAGGAGGATGAGGCAGGAGAATTGCCTGAACCCAGGAAGTAGAGGTTGAAGTGAGCTGAGATTGTGCCACTGCACTCCAGCCTGGTGCCTGGTGACAGAGTAAGACTCTGTCTCAAAAAAATAAAATAAAAAATTTTCTTCATGCACATGGCTAAACACCTTCAGGTCCACCTGGATTCAGTGATTCATGAAACCATCATCAGGGCTTGATTTCTTCCTCCCTACCCATCAGTTCTACTTTCTCAGGATGTCTCCATTCTAATCAAATGGGGTCTCTTCTCCTAATCAAAAGATGGCTGTCATCGGCAATCAGAGCTACTACTTCTATATCCCATTCCAATAAATAAAAAATCAGAGCCCTCTCCCAAAAAGTCATAAAATTCATTTTACTCTTGGAATAGTCATCGTGGCCAGGGAAAACCCATATGATGATTTACTTAGGCCTGGGTACCAGGGTTGGAGGTGGAATATCACCCAGGAAGGCAGACTAAAGTGAGAAAAAGTTAGATTTCCACATGAAAATTAGAAACCATTGCCAAAAGTAGAATATGTGGTGAGGAGGCAAACAGTAAATGTCTCCCACAACCATACCTGGCCAATCTATTAGAGTTGTTTGGTACAGAAAGCATGGGTATTGCTTAAGAGCACCAGAGAAACATTTATTTAGTCTATAAAAAATGTTCTAGATAAGTCTCTAAACCAAGTCTATTTAATCCCATCAATTCATCATATAGAGCTAATTTAGAAGCAGGAAACAAAAACTAGAGACAAATGGGCCATTTGAAACAAGAAATCTAGACAGTGAATTGTCCCAGGGTCTGATTTAATACTTCAACATATTATGTTGGAAAAAACTGCAAAGGAGAAAGGACTTACAGAGTGCCTACATAATTTGTTAATGAATAACATATAAACAAGGAACCACAAACTGTCGAAGGCTGCAGGAGGCCTCTGAGGAGGAAGACCTCTTCATACCCTATGTTCCAGTACAGGATAACTTCTCTCTGTTACCATAAACATTGTGCCCAAGGGTGTAGAACCCCTTTGTAGCACTATGAGGTAGCCAGACTTGTAGGCTTCTCGTAAGGCTCACGTTCCATCAGCTGTACATAGATAATAAGCTAAAGATAACCACATGTTCTTGTCTTGTGAAACTCCCAAAACACCACTGTTATGAATCCTTAGAATGACACACCAGTTCTGGCTCACTGATTCACTCCACCATCACCCTCTCCCCACCATTACTCCACCCCTACCCTGTAAATCAAAGTGATCATAACCAATAAATAGCTTGGGGCCTTCACTGTTTCCTCTAGAGTAATAAAGTGATGGCCCCCTGGTCTCACTTTTTCTCTTAATCTGTCTTTTTCTCAGTCCTTTGTTGCCACCAAACTCAGGGTACCCACGGGTGATGCGGGGGCTCATGGATTCCCTACATATTATAGATTCAAGGTCAGGAAAGTTGTAAATAACCAGATAGCAAATATTTTTGGATTTGTGGGCCATATAATGTCATAATATGAAAGCGGCTATAGACAATATATAAATAAATAGATATGGCTGTGTTCCAATAAAATTTTATTTATAAAAATAGGCAGTTTTTTTGCCTATTTTTTTTGCTCATAGATGACAGTTTGTGGACTCAGGTAGTAATGTACTATGTAGAAGTATGGTCTCTGGTGATAGATGTAGGTGCATTTGAGTTCTCCCTCTATTACTAGCTCTGTGTCCATGGGCAATGTCCTTAATTATTCTAAGGCTAAATTTTCTCATCTGCTTAATAGGTATAATAATAACATCTGTCTAAGAAGGTAGTGAGAATTTAAAGAGAAAATGAACATAAATCAAAGGACACAATACCCAACATGTAATGAATGATCAATAAATAGTAGTTGTTACTTATTATTAAGGAAGCCAGTAGGGGAAAACTATAGGAAAAACTTGTGAAAACACTAAGAAGAAAAAACTTCAATGTCAGTTTTAAAACATCCATTTATTACATCATATTCTAACTACATTTTTAAAGTAATGGGCTTAGTGCCATAAACTTCAACTCAGGGAAGAGACGTGTGGCCTTTAGGGAAGAATCTGCAATGACTTTTTTCCTCAAGGTACTGACAAAACTCAGAAAGACCAAGAAGTTTTTGGTATCATTTTTAGGAAGCATTAGTAATAAATAAGAAAATTGTATCTTATTGAAATTTATTTAGTGCCCAGACCTGGAATGCTGGGTACATTTGTGATGATTGTTCTCTGCTAAAGACAGCAGAGCTGGTGAAAGCTTGGAAAGGGCATGCTGGATGATTACTGGTCTAGGTAGGTGAACACACAAGCATCCACTAAAAAGATGAGGACATTTTAGCCTAGGACACGAATCTGGGAAGGACAGGTAGTATAGTAGTGAAGAACATGGCTTTTTCTCTCAGAGAGACAAAATATTAATTCTGGCTCTATGATCTACTAGCTAGCGACCTTGGGCATGTTACTTAAACTCTGAGTTTACTCGTTTTAACCCGTAAAATGAGAATATTGATAGTGCCTTCTCATGAAGCTATAATGGGAATTATGCACATAAATCCACCATTCTTACAGTTGGTATATAATAAATTTTCAGTAACTTATTATTTAAAGCCTCCAAACTCATGTATAAGGTGACAGCATCAACACAGACTCCTTCATTTCCTGGAATAATTGAATGGAAAGGGGGATGCCTTTACATTATACATAGGTGAAGTTAATGCATGTAAGGGGAAGTCTGATTTAAACGGCAGGTATTAAACCTGTGGTCTCTATTGTCCCATAAGATGTTACAGGATGAAATCAAATAGACTTAATAAAAAAAAAAAACTCATGGATGATAGAATTGTCATAGGCAATTAAGGGAAACATGATATTTGATATTTGTTCCCAAATTCATGGCGAATGTCAAAGAGAACGAAACTATCTTTTCATAAATTCTCTTCAGAGTCAGATTGTTAGACGGGATATCCCTTGAGGTTGACACCATGAAGGGAGTTCTCAAATTTAAATGGCTAACTGCTATCTGAATTAACCGAACTCTTATTTTAATATTGATTTTCCAATGACCATGGCAGATAACAATAATCAGAAGATGTTGAAGTTGTCTCCTGGCATTCCTGCAGCCACTATAAACATAATTTTTCAAAAAGACTCAAAAAGCCAACTTCTACCAGACATACAAAGAGGAGCTGGTACCATTCCTTCTGAAACTATTCCAAGTAATCCAAAAAGAGGGAATCCTTCCCAAATCATTGTATGAGACCAACATCATCATGAAACCAAAACTTTGGCTTTGAATGAACTACTGAAATATAAAGCCTTTGTGTTAGTCAGAAACCTTTGTTAGATTCCTAACTCAACAAGTGAGAGCCTACCCAATCGGTAATGTAGATGTAGTGTATTTTTAGAGGTGTCAAGGAATTTTCTCCAACTCATTAGAAACACAAATGAAATTACAAATTCCTGGAAGGTGTTGATTTGTTTCATGATTCCTTTGTAGACTGTTGTTTAGAACAAGAGTTCCAATCAGTGGTTATGTGAATACCAGTTACTAGAGTAGCCTCTCTTCATGAAATGCCTATGGGATGTGTAATTGAGTAAGTTATGGTAATCAGGAAGGGTATGAATTAGAGAGTTTCTATCAGATATCACAAGGCTCTGGCATCAAAAAGATACACTTTCAAATCCTAGTTTAACCACTTACTGCTTGATGAATTTGGGAAGGTTACCTAGCTATTCTAAATCTTAGTTTCATCATATTTAAATTGAATTTATAACACCTATCTCATAAAGGTGTGGTGAGCATTAAATGCCAGAAATTGATATTCCATCTTTTAATGATATGGTATTTAAATAGGCATCATTAATAAAGCTTTCAGCACAGTGTCTCGCATAAAGTAGGCATTCACCAACTATTAGTTCCCTTTCCCTAGATGTCTGCAAAGCCTCATTATATGCCTAAAGGAATGAGTCTTCTATGTATAGAGAAAACTGAAATTCTACATAGTCCTTCACCAGGTTACTATGAAGCAAGTGGGATTTTTGGAATATAGTCACAACTGACTTATCACTGAGCTGGCTAGATAAAAGAACCAGAGCTATGTAGAGTAAATACTAGAAATCAAAGAGCAGGAAGCAAGTCCAAACAGACCTAAGAAACACAGCTGGTACCAGGAAGATATACCAATAAGTATGAATGCTCAAAACCATAGTGGATGTAAATGATGGGACAGTGTGGTCTGGGTACTAAGACATGTTGACTAAGATAGTTCTCGTGACTCTAGTAAATGGTGTAACTCACTTCCGGGACTCTTGGTTTTGAAATGTGGTCATTGACTCTTGTCCTAAGATGACATTGAAGATCCATGACACTAAATTCTCTTGAAGGTTTTTCCATTCACTTGGCCAAGTGAAGTTTGGGCCATCATAGGGAGGCAATGAAACAGGCCACCAATGTGACACCATGAGATGTTAGATTTTGCCCAGATGGTGGTAGAAATTCTGCATATCCTAAGTTCTTTATTTTGCTTCAAAGATGACTATTGTGGTCATAGGCAAGAAGTTGTGAGAATCATCATTCTAGACATTATTCTAGAAATTATCTTCTAGAATTAAAAAAAAAGGGTGATGTTTGTTGCATCATCCTGCATAAATCTAAGGACAGTGACAGTATGGGTCTTGTGAATTGTCATCTGGACAGAATGGAAGTGGTGAGAATGAGGCCAGTCATACACTTCTCTTTCTCTAATGGTGTATTTCAGTGGCTCATGTCTACAGTCATGTGTTATGTTTCATCCATGCCAGATTGTTCTGACAGGTAGACTGAACTATGAAATATTGTAAAAGGCAATTGCTTATGGCAGGATGCAAGTGAAGGTAAATGCAGAAAGTGAAAATTGTAGGTATTTAGGAATTTTCTTACAGCTATAGACAAATGAGGGAGATGAGGGAAGCTGGCTGACTGTTGGGGAAAAGTTCCCAGGGAGGCCAATGTTCAGTAGACTTACTATGATTCACACTATGGTTCTGACTTTGCAAAATGAGAATCTTATTTTTGCAGTGTACTCAGAGGTGATTAGAATCAGGATAGATGCTATTTAAACCCACAAAAACTGATGTATAAGCCAAACACCAATTTATTCAATTATAATGAGAATTAAATCTGAAATAGGCTAGAACATTCATGTCAGCTGGTTAGCAAATTTTCTCTCCATAACAAAGTTCATAAGGGAAACTAATTACAATCAAATTACTTTGAGACCATGGAATCAGAGCAATGGGGTTAGGTGACCATCTTAATGACTGACACAAATTGGGATGGCCATTGCAGGGATGGACACACCAAATAGTCTGCTGGTCAACAACTCATCTCTAAATCTAAGGGGCTTACCAGTGTTCTTTTTATTTAAGTTCTTGCTTTCCTGTGCTCCATGAATACTATTCTCTCGCTGACAAATTCTTCAGACTTATCATAAAATGATTAGATTCTATCTCGCTAAGTGGCATCAATATGGAGCAGATCTGTTTCCGTAAAGCTACAATCTTGGTTGGACCTGGTGGTTCCCCAAGCCATTGCAGTTGTTGACTATATCTCTGAGTAGATTATAATTCATCTGTTGTCTGTAGATTCTAAGTAGTTTTACTTTCATAGAAATTCACATAGTTATAATTTCTGAGGACACACCCTTGTAACTCTCTTTATGCTAAATCATGAGTCATTCTAGTTGAAAAGGATGGCATATGATGGATGGTGTCACTATAACAAAAATTTTGAATGGGTAAAATAGGTGCTAGCTAGTAGATAGTAAAGCATTATTTATTCCAGCATCTCATTCATATGCTCAGTCTGGCTGTTGGATTGTATTGCATAGTGTACAAGAGATCTTTGATTTGGAATACCTCAATAAGGGACCCCCAGAAGTGGAGGGTGAACAGAAGTTCATAGCCCTAGATTGGTTACATTTTCTGAGAGGCTATGAAGTCTGAAGTTTTCCAGGGAAAGAAGGTAACATTGTTGCAAAGAGAATATCCAAACAGGAAATAAAGTAATGTATCTTTGGGAAAAAACCCAAAATGATGAATTGTGGCCCTAAAATAAGGAAAGATTGTTGATTAAGACAACTGAATGTTCCTCTCAGCATTCCAAGACCATACTGGGTTTGGTAAGGAAAGTGACCAGTGGCCATGAGTTTAGTTCTTTATTATAGAATTGATGGAGATAGATCAAAATAGTTCCAGGTAATTTCAGAGTCACTTTAAATTCAATAGCTCTACTTGTTAGAGGATCTCATACAATCCCAGTACTATAGTCAGAATTTCTTAGCATAACTGGAATATGTTCACTCAGGTCTCTGTGATGGGAGCATATAGAGTAATTTGGTTGTATAGCAAGCCGTTGTTAAAGAAAACCCTTTGTGAATGCAAATAAGATTGCCACAGTGGCTAGCAAGGCACTAATGGGTGAAAAGATTGGTTTGTTGGTGTTACGGAATGAGAGTAGTAAGGTTATAGCAGGTTTAAGCACTGTCAAAGTTAGCACAATTCTCCAGAAACAAAACCAAAGTACAGTGGCATTTCATGTTCTAAGATGCCTTGATGGTAGCTAGGGAATATGTGATTACTGATATTTCTCCAGGATATCCATTTTGGGGGCATACATCAGCAACAAGAAGCAGGGAACAGAGGGTTGTCAATTACCAGCAAACAGTAATCATTGCTGAGTAGTCTTAATATGTTCGGGAGTTGTGTCTTTCCAGCATAACACTACTTTTGTTCAGAAGCATCAGGAATCTATACACAGAGCTTGTGTGTACTAAGAGTACAGCCCAACACAAATTTGTAAACTTTCTTAAAACATAAGCGATAAAACCCCAACTTCCCGAGTTTTGTGCACAGATGGTTTCAATGTATGTGCCCCAAGATTTTTCAGATGAGATAGTTTAGGAAGTTGTTTGTCATTCATTATTTTTTAAGATCCTCAATTAGATGGGGGACACCAGAGGTGGACCATGACAGTAGAGCTCAATAGCAATGAACAGTAATCCTAGATGGTGACCACACTGAGGCTTCTAGAGTCAGGAACTACTTGAGGGTCTGGCTATCAGTGGTGATTTATTTGGCCAGATCCTCTGTCCAAGGCAGTAAGGACATGCTACAGACATAGTAATTATGAGGCGCCTTCCCCAACTCTCACTAAATACCTTTCAGAAATTCTTATCCTGGCTGGTCCAAGTGCAGTAGTGTTTACAACGAATTGATCACAACCAGTTACAGATTTCTTTGTTCCTTCTCCTCTCCCACTGCTTCACTTGACTAGCCTTAAAAAAAAAAAAAGAAAAAAAAAAAGAAATTCTTATCCTAGAGCATATTTACTTGGCTATAAGACATGATGGAACCTCAAGTAGGGATGTTAGAGAAGAGAGGAGTAAGCTGGAATTGGTGGTCTTGGCTAAAATATGTACCTGACTGATGGGCTAGCTCGCAAAAAAAGGGACCAACAGTTCCATGCAGTGTTCAAATGTCCACACAATCTGGTTTGTAAATAGCCAGGAGGTTCTGTTGGTTGGGAAAGCGTGAGTCTCTATATGGAAACAAAATACATGGCTCTATAGAAGGGTGGCAGAGCTGTGGTTCCAGGAAGGTTGATTTATGCTGAAGCTAGATCCTAGTCAATAGGTGAAGCATGGTCCAAACTCTAGGAGGAGAATATTAGCAGAATATAGGAATGTCATTTGGACTTCAGCCAAAGGTCCTAAGCCAACAGGAAACTAGGATACAGACAAATAAGGGTGAAAGTGAAGTCTTGGGTTCAATTCTAGGCACACAAGATACAGGACTTGGGCCAAGAAACTCAACCCAGATCTCCTAGATGGTGACTACATTGAGGATAAGGTTCCCAATGCACTTCCATGGTTGTTTTCAGTGGCTTAGACTGGGCAAAGTTTTGCCTGCAGGTTTTTGGTAGTCTTGGAGAATGAATTCCAACTGCAGAAAGTGCCTGTGAATTGTTTTCATCATTCTTGAGTTAGGTTTGGTGAAGGGTCACTTGCCAATGAACAAGATCTGATTGTTTAAATTCTCCAAAGCATTTTAGTTCATAACTGCCTATAAAGTGGTATCACAGTTCTCCATTTGTATTTTAAAAGTTAATGCAGGGTATAAATTGGTAAGGATGGGAGTGAGAGGGATATAAGTTTAGAAAGTGACTTTCCTGATCTCTTCTTACTGGTGAGCTGTGTTATTTGTCATTGCTAGAGCTCGAGAACGTTTGGCAAGGCAATCTCTTGTGAAGTGGCCAGATTGATTGCAGTAGAGGCACAACTGAGTTTCTTGTTGGTAGGCTCGTTTGGCTGGGGTGAGAGGCAGCTGGCCTTCTCGCAGCTGCATAGGCCCTTTTTTGGGTAGTGGATCTGTGGGGCTAACGAGGGCTTGGTGTTGGATCAAGGAAGTTAACAATGGGAACTGGGTCTCTGACTGTAGGAGCTCTGGCCTGACACTATGCTTCTTGTCCAACTGAATGCACTGAGTGATCAGGTCTGGAAGATTGTCCATGATACCTGTGACATTCTCTTCATCCTGGTTGTGACCAGCTAGTGCCTTTTCAAACTGACCATTCTGATTGGTTTCATTACAGATCATATTTTGAGCAAGGAGCTGGAAAGTAGGAGGGTCCTGTTGAGAGGAGTTGTCCCCTTTGTCAACCTTAGCATTCATTAGAGGATTCATTTCCTGTTTTGTGGGCTCACCAAGTGACTGCTGGAACTCAAGAATAAAATTCTCATATTGCTTCAATAAGGTACTCTTGTCAGGCCCAGGTATGATCCCACAACTTTCCAACTTCTGAAACAGGTAATCAAAAAAGAGCTTGATCTGGGCATCATTTGCAGGAGTAGAGATCTGGAGAGCTGTCAAGTAGGTAGTCACCTGAGCAAGGAACTCTGAGTGATTGGCAGGGTTACCATGAAACTGTGTGAGATGCTCAAGTCAGTAGGATGCAGGCATCACTATGGTGGCCAAGACAGGCATGACTTGCCTCCTTTTAGCAAGGTTATCCAGGGTTGGATGCTGCATTTGAGGCTGTAGAATCAGATTCTCTGCCTGAAGAATTGTGCACTTCTCCATTATATCTCCTGGAATCAGGTGGGATTGAGTAGAATTGAGCACTAGTACTGGAAACCAATGAACAGACAGTGGATTTGCTCTGTGATCAGAGAGGCAGTATCATGAGGAAGTAGCCAAAGCTGTTAGCTATGAAGAAGACACTAGGAGATGCTAACAGCTGAATTGGAGAGATGCGAAAAAGTGTTGTCCACCACTCAATGTTGCCTCTTCTTCATGGAGAAGGCCAATGTCCTGCATTTGGAAGAAATAAATTACCTTAGAACACAAAAAGGACTTGGGATTAAGAAGATATATACAACAGTCACAGTACCTTTATCTCCTCCTTCCCTTTCCTTGTAATATAAAGGCCATTTGTCTCAGACCAAACATTTGTTCTAAAGCAAGCTTGGTCAACCTGTGGCCACATGCAGCCCAAGATGGCTTTGAATGCAGCCCAACACAAATTTGTAAACTTTTTGAAAACATTATGAGCAGCCCAACACAAATGCAGCCCAACATAAATTTGTAAACTTTCTTAAAATATTATGAGATTTTTAAAAGCTCATCAGTTATCACTAGTGTATTTTATGTGTGACCTAAGACAATTCTTCTTCTTCCAATGTGGCCTAGGGAAGCCAAAAGATTGGATATCTCTGTTCTAAAGTATCATTTTTTCCATCAGCGAATCAAAAAATTTGACAACCCAAAGTGATCTCAGGAGATCATCCAGGCAAAATTCATAATTTTGCAGATAAGAAAATGAGACACAGAAAGGTAAAGTTATATTCAAAGGTCACACAGTTAATATCACGGCTGGCATGCTCATCACGGCTGTTGTCCAAATGGCACTTCCCCCAAGACCATAAATGTGCTCATTTGTATACACTGATTGGACATGATGATGGTTCAGGCAACTGGCTCTTCAAAATGTGATGTGGGAACAAGTGGCATTGGCACTACCAGAAAGGTTGTTAGAAATGCAGAATCTTGGGTCTCACCCCAGAACTACTAAATCATTTTTCACACTTTAATAAGATTCCCAAGGTGACTAGAATATGTGTTAAAGTTTGAGAAATGCTGCTCTAAAGAGCACTTAGCTTGAGTTAGAATAATCACTGGTTGGACTTGACCACTAGTGCCCCAAGCCTAGCCTGCATTGCTGTAGGGATATGATTGCTGTGATGGCAGTTAATCCATGTTTTCTATCTTTCTAGTCCCTGTCTGAGGTCACGTTTTCTTGCCATGGAAATGGCATGCAAGACTAAGAGTTAAGGTTGAGAACCTAGCAAACAAGAACTGAATATTTTTTAAAGTAAAAAGATCAAAATGTTCAACAGTCTTCCCAGCATTGATAACAAAAATAAAAAAGTTAAAAACAACCCCAAACATATGATAGCAGTTGAACTATTCTGCACTTCAATTGCTCTCATTGCCCTTTCCTTGTGTAGCATACTATTTAAATGAATTTAAATTGTCCATTGGTGGAAAAAATATGTATCATTGAATCTTCTAAAATGTAAGACTTGACTTCCTTAGGTTTTATTTGATGGTTCCTTTTCTCTAGACCTATGACAAAATTATTGGCAGACAAATAGTATGAGATTGGAGGCCAGAAACATGAATCCAACCACTAGCATTAATCAGTTGGATGACCCTGAAGAACTCATTTGGGTCTTGGTTTCCTTTTTTACCTAATGAGGATTGCTATTTTGCTTACCTCAGAAGGTGATTATATCAATGATATAAGAGAGTGGTGCTCTGAGCAACAAAAAATGAAAGATTTACTTCCAAAATGTTTCCAGTGTAGATGAAAAATGGCTGGTGGTGAGACTCTGCCCTTACCACATATTGTCGAAGTAGGGAGATACTATCATACCCTTCTTTTTAATTTCCCACCTTCCACTTCCTAGGGTGCCCATCAATCAGTTCATTTTTGCCATTCCAGCTATGTGTCAATTGATAGCTAAGATATTGTTCGATAAGGGTTAATGATTGGCTTTTCTCAGGGCATTTACTGTTCATTCAAAGTTTAATGTTATAATAATCAACTCAGACCCAGCCCCTAGCAATTCTGATTCATTAAGTCTGGGATGGATCCCAGGAATCTGTATTTAACAAGCTAACCAGTTGATTTCTGATGCAGGTGGCTCTTGTGCAAAACACTGTCCAGATGAATCTCAAAGAATAAAGCATTATTAGCAGTATCACAGAGAAGTAGAGATTAGGAGAGGACATATTTGGAGGTAGAAGTCTGGCTCTCAAATAACAGAATGGGTGGTACCCTGTTCTACCTCCACATAAAGCACACGAAGAGTCCACACTGTCTTTCACTGCTGCTCATCTCTCCCACGTGGTACAGCTCAACAGTGAAGCATGTCAGTTCTAAACCCAAAGTGACTTGGTTTGATATATGAGCTTTGTGAATCTGAGAAAGTTATTTAGCCTTTTTGAGAATCAGTTTTCAGATTTTAAAATGGACATGATTATAATACCTGCCTTCTAATGTTATGAAAATTACATGAGATGAAGAGAGATTAGCACAGCTTCATGCATATAGCAGGTTCTCCATACATTTTCTTTGAGACAGTTTCACTCTGTTGCCTAAGCTGAAGTGCAGTGGCATGTTCATGGGAGCCTCGATCTCCAGGGCTCAGGTAATCCTGCCACCTAAGCCTCCCTGGTATCTAGGACTATAGGCACATATCACCTCACCTGGCTAATTTATTTATTTTTTTGTAGAGACGAGGTTTCAACATGTTTCCCAGGCTGGTCTTGAACTCCTGGGCTCAAGCAATCCACCCTCCCAAATCCACCTATTTTGGCCTACCAAAATGCTGGGATTACAGGCATGAACCACTGCACCCACCCTCCATAAATGTTAGCTATTATTATTGCGGGTTCACAAGCTGTTATCTGTGTTTTAGCATTTAATTTTTTTCAGATTTTTAGAAAGGTAACATGGAGTATGTACTGTTTATTATATAATACCTTCAGCAATGTCTGGGAAACATACCATAATTAAGCCAGTAACATTCCTGTAGGAACAAGTGTCTGAATATTCATACTAAAAAGGATAAAGACTAAGTTCATGACAACTCAGGTCAAGTTTTGCTGACAAATGAGTTTTGGCATAAAATTAGTGAAAAAAAATTGCTTCCATTTTAAAGAGCTTTATAATTTCACAATTGAGATAAGAGATTACAGACCTTTACATTAGTGTAACCATGTACTTTGATTGGATACGTGAGATTATAAATTTTCCTTCCTTTCCTTGCCTTCTCTTTCCTCTACTCTCAGAAGTTCCAGAATCCATTGAGTTCTGTTTCTTTACAGAATTATGTATTCAAGGTGGTACAGCATTCAATTTTCCTAATCATGTAGCACTGGTGAAACACTTGCTAAGATGATAAGCATTAGCCCAAATGCAAATCATACAATGGCACAGTTGTTAGTGGCAATTGCTTAATCCCTCAAAGAAAATATACCTTGCCTTATCATTTTGGAAATTTTTCTCATTTTAGAGGTCAGTGGCCTTATATTGGATTCCCCTAGAGGATACTGGGACAAAGCCTGCCAGTCCAAAGGTGTTCCAGACCACAGCCTTGAAGAGACAAGGTGGAGACAGAGCCAAAACCTCAAATACATAGGCTTGAGGGATTAGACTTATGGGTTCAGGCAAGATCTAACACAAAACTGCATACATTTATCTTTTATTTAATAGGTATGTGTTTCAACTACAAAAACAACAAAAAAATGGGTTTGGTAAATTATTGGAAGTCATTTTAGTGTTTGTATTCAGACTGGCTCAAAGCCATAGTTAACAGTTTCCTTGAACAGAAAACTACTTTACTCTGGAGTCCCCTGAGATCCCATCTGGAGAAGAGCCTGCAGTACCCAGTTGCTTATAAAAAAGGTTTTTGACTTTACATTGTTTTAATTTCAAACTGTTCTACATAATCTCTTGGAAGAGGAGCTTTAACCTGGGGTCATGCAACTACCCAGAGCAGTTGTGTATTTCACTCTTGACCTCCAAACCTTCTGAGGACTGCTGTGGCCACAGAAGGTGAACTGAGACATAAATAACTCTCAAGGGGTGACCAGAAGGGCAAGCTGTTTGGACTTGTCTGGAGACCTGGGTATGGGCCTAGCTCTGCCACCATCCAGATCGACGGCCACACAGGCAAGTCACTCGCTGTCTCTGGGATTGTTTCTTTACCTGTACAATGAAGGCATTGGGCTTCCCAAACTTTAAGCACACATACAAAATTCTGATTCAAGATGATTAGCAGAAGACCCCCAACATTGAATTTGTTACAGTCCCTCCAGATGATATTGAAGTAAGAGACCTTTACATTTTACCTTGTGAATATCAGGTGACTGACCACACAGAGCACCAACATTTGTCAGAGGTTCTCAAATTTTAGGGTACAACAGAGACCCCTGGGATTTTAACATGCAGATTCTTGAGCTCAGTCTTGGAAAGTGTGATTCAGTGGGTCTGAAAAAGACCCTATCATCTGCTTGGTATGTAAATAACTGGCTCCAAAGGACTCTCATGTGGAGTACTTGTTCTTACAGACAAGGAAGAAGCCATCCAAAGATAGCGTTGGGAGGATGGGGATGGAGATGTGATGAGTGTCTCCATGAAGTAAGTTACCAGTTTTATATCATTGAGGAATAAGCAGAGCTAGGATTACCACCTGATGGGGAGTTAGAGTAGGGGGCTCCAAGGATCAAAGAAGAAGGGAATGAACAGAATCTGTTCCTTTCAAACCCATAGATTCTATAACTTGCCTGAGCACACCGCTAAAAAGTGGGTGAAGAGCTGGCTGTTAGTTTTCTGCAATCTACAATATGACCCTCAGACCCACAGCCAACCTGAATCTTACCCATTATGCTCATCATCCCTCTGTTCCTGTTCTTGGAGAAGATTCAATGACTAACATATAGCAATGGTGGTTTACCAATATGAGGACTTAATTTGATTTCTCCATTCCCAATGTGACCATTATTTCAAAAAGTACATGCTGTTTGTACATGTGCAATTGTACATGTTTACTTGAAAGTAAATAATTGCAGAAAGAGTGGAAAAATTTTGATCTGCAGATTCCAAATTGTCATATAATGAGCCCATAAATTTGAAATAAAAGGTCTTTTCCTGCGATCATGCTCCCTGCTGTCTCTTTCATCTTTAATTCATTAAGTGCAGTTCACTTAGTGCTGAACACCACTTGCAACTGATGAGATGAGAGAACATAGCCTACTTAGATTCAAACTTTTTTTTGGATTTCCAGGTCCCTGTGGTACATAAGCAATTTGTGGCCCTGGTCAAGGTAAGGAAAGCTTAATATAAGCAACTTAAGATTTGTCATGTTTTTTGACTATGAGAATCCTCTATGAAATTTACAGATGAAGAATTTGAGGCTCAGTAAATAAAAATTAGTTGGGCCATGTCTATGACTCTGTGTTAACATTCCAACCTGAAATTCTTCTTAGCCTTTCTCTTCTCTCTAAGTCTTGACTATGAGTGAATGAGGAATACAGGTATAATAGAGTATGGGGCAGAAGAAACCTTATAATGTCATTTAATAATTGATAACATTCCACACATGTGAAGACCATTTCATGTGATCTGAATATTTTCCTACTGTTCCATTTATCCTTTCAATAAGGATAGATATCCTTTAGACAACTTTTTTTTTTCAGAAGATAAAAAAGAATTGTCTAAAGACATATAGTTACTTAATATTAAATTTGGGACTAGAATCCTCCACATTTGCTCCTAATACCACTATGTTCTGGAAATAGTTTCAAACAGTAGAAAAAATTCATGGGCTTTGGAGTTAGATGGATGTTGGATTCAATCCAGTCTAGATTCTAAGCCCAACCTATAAGACCTTGGACAAATTATCTAAAACTTAGTTTTCTCATCTGTGTTGCAAGAAACTATATCTATTTACACATAATTGAGATAATATATGTAAAGCTCCTGGCATCCAGCAGATATCAACAATAGAAGCCACTATTTCCTAGAGACACAGGAAGGTTGCCTACCAAACAGCTTTGCCATTAGCTCCAGTTTCTATCTGAGAATCCATGTTTTTCTAGAGAAGGTGATTCTACCTGAATTTCTTGGTATGGAGCAAGTGACTTAAACTAAGCCAGTAAGCATATTACTTACTCTAGTGTTTCTCCTTTGCAACTCTCATATCACTTGCAATTAGTTATTGCATGCCTGTTGGCCCTATTAATTCAATATGGCAAAATTTAAATATGGAAATTATTTAATTTTATTTCTGTATTCCTAGGGTCTACTACTAGCAAACTTCCTTATACATAGAGGTGCTCAGAGATTATTTCTCGAATTTATAAGATCTGTCCATAGTTAGAACTAGATTTTAGCAGAGGTGGTTTTACTGTAACCCATTCGCTATCTCTTCTTTTATTATTCCCCCCTTTTTTTTGTTTGATATGGAGTCTCACTCTGTCACCTAGGCTGAAGTGCAATGGAGTGATCTCAACTCTCTGTAACCTTCACCTCCCAGGATCAAGTAATTCTCCTACCTCAGCCTCCTGGGTAACTGGGATTACAGGCATATGCCACCACACTGGGCTAACTTTTGTATTTTTAGTAGGGATGGAGTTTTGCCATGTTGGCCAGACTGGCCTCAAACTCTTGGCCTCAAGTGATCCACCTGCCTCAGCCTCCCAAAGTGCTGGGATTATAGGCATGAGCCACTGTGATCCATTCCTTTATGTAAATGGAAAACCCATCCCTGCTCCAGTGTATCTCCGTATGTTTTCACATTACGGACACCTAAGTTAACCAGAGAGAAATGTAGAAAAAGACTGGTGGCAGTGGGAACAATGCTCAGGAGACAGATGCCCAAGCTGTGGACTTCAGTGGCTTTAGCCAGAATAGTGAGAAACAGTAGCCTTGGAGACCCTTGAAAATGTGTTTTGTTTGGATGAATGGGTCGTTTAGTTTGTGGCTGCTCTCCTCTTAGAAGAGTTTCAAATTAGCCCAGGGCCTATGTCAAGATTATGTAGAAGACTTGGAATAAAGCAAATGCAAAATAATCCAAATAACAATTGTCTAAAGGTAATGGTATTTTCAACCACCCTTAATGAAGAAAAGGAGAATTACCTATACCTCATGTGTTGTGCCCCATGCGTAATTGGCCCACAAGTTTGAACAGTGGAGCAGATTCTGGGGAGTGTAAAAAGACAAAGTAAGAATGGTTGGGCTTCTCTAGCAGCCCAAATAGCCGCAGCAGCTGCAGTCTTCCTCCTGCAGCATTACTACTGGAATTCTTCCTTTTCATTGGCTGACATTTCTCAACCCCTTGACATTGGGACAGATACAGGGTTATAGAGCTTTGAGCTCTGCTAGTTGCTACTGTGTAACGTCAGGCAAGTTAATCTCTGCAAGCTTTATTTTCTTTAACCATGAAATGTGGCCAATAATACTCACCGCAGAAGGCTGTTCATTTATTTATATAACGAATTTTTATTGAATATTTGTTTTATGCTAGACACTTTGTTGAGCACTGGGAAACAATAATGAGCCCTCACTGAGCATGGAAATTCTGGAATTACTGAAGCAATATATGGAAATTCCTTATCTCAGTACCTGGCTCATAACAGCTATTTAACAAACAATAACTGTTGTTTTAATAGTCTGAGATCTAAGGATGTGTTGATTACAGACCTATGCTCTGGAGTCAGATCTGGATTTAAGTTCTTGTTTAGAATATTAGCTCGATAAGAACTTGGCCAAATTTTTTAACCTCACATACCTTAATTTTCTCACCTACAAAATAACTAATAATGATCATAACTTTCTTATAAGTTTGGGAAGCACAAATAAGAGTAGATGTGAAACTTCCAACAAGTCCCTCCTCTAAGGGCTAACAACTCTGGTTTGAAACAGGTTCAGTTGGATCAAAAACAAAAAGCTTTTCAAGGAACATGTGTCTTGAGCTGCTTGAAATTTGTCTAGAGCAAAAGAAAGTAAATGGAAGAACTATTGTTAGAAGGGCAGATAACTCTGATGGAATTCTAAGTACAAATGTTGCAGGGAAAGACAATTTGTAGGTGACAAGCAAAATCTCCCGTCTTCACACCCATCACAGGTGAGAAAACACTGTCACTATATTTATGACCTTTGCTTATAATAGACTCAAAATGACCCCTTTGTAAAGTCCTTCTGTCCTGAGTCCCAGATTTCAGCAAGGCCATTTCTACTTCTCTAAACTTACTAATAGTTCATATTTTCAATAAGGCATGGCTCAAGTAAATTAAATTGAAATGAAGAAAACAATAACACAAAAGATCAATAAAACCAAAAGTTGGTTTTTTGAAAAGTTCAACAAAATAGATAAGCCTTTAGTGAGACTAAGAAAAGAAAAAAAGAAAACTCAAATAAATAAAATCAGAAATGAAAAATGAGACATTACAACTGGGGAAATTTGAAGGATTATTAGTGCCTACTAGGAGGAACTATATGTCAATAAACTGGAAAATATAGAAGAAATGGAAAAATTTATAGACACATGTAACTTATGAAGAAATCTAAAACCTGAACAAACAACAAAGAATGAAATCAAAGCCATAAATAATAAAAAGTCTCACAATAAAGAAAAGCCTAGAACCCAATGACTCTACTGCTGAAGTTAAACCAAACATTTAAAGAAGAACTAATATAAAATGTACTCAAACTATTCCAAAAAAGAAAGGAGGATGTCCAAATGTCCATTCTACCAAAAGCAATCTATAGAATCAATGCAATCACCATCAAAATAACAATGGCATTCTTCATAGAAATAGATATAGTAATCCTACATTCTACATGAAACCACAAAAGACCCAGAATAGCCAAGGCTATCCTGAGTAAAAAGAACAAAACTGGAGGAATTACATTACTCAACTTCAAATTATACTACAGAGCTATAGTAACCAATACAGCATGGTACTAGCATAAAAACAGAAATGTTGGCTCATGGAACAGAATAGAGAAATCAGAAACAAATCCACACACCTACAGTGAATTCATTTTTGACAAATTTGCCAGGAACATGAACATAAACGTTGGCTAATGGAATGAAATAGAGAAACCAGAAACAAATCCACACACCTATAGTGAATTCATTTTTGACGAATGTGCCAGGAACCTACACTGGGGAAAAAATAGTCTCTACAATAAATGGTGCTGAGAAGCGTGGATATCCATATGCAGAAGAATAAAACTAAACTAGACTCCTATCTCTCACCATATATAAAAATTAAATCAAAATGAATTAAAGACTTAAATCTAAGACCTCAAACTATGAAACTATTAAAAGAAAACATTGTGGAGACTCTTCAGGACATTGGACTGGGCAAAAATTTAGAGTAATAACCCACAAGCATAGGTGACTAAAGCAAAAATGGACAAGTGGAATCACATTAAGTTAAAAAGCATCTGCAAAGCAAAGGATACAATCAACAAAGTGGAGAGACAACCCATAGAATGGGATAAAATATTTGCAAACCACCCATTTGGCAATAAATTAATAACCAGAATATACAAGGAGTTCAAACAACTCTATGAAAAAAATCTAATAATCTGATTTAAAAATGGGCAAAAGATTCAAATAGATGTATCTTAAGACAGAAATGAAAAACAGACATATGAAAAGGTGCTCAACATCATTGATCATCAGAGTAATGCAAATCAAAACTACAAGGAGATATCATTTCATGTCAGTTAAAATGGCTTATACTCAAAAATTATGCAATAACAAACATTAGTGAGGAAGTGGAGGAAAGAGAAACTTGTGCACTGCTGATGGCATTGTCATTTAGTACAACCACTATGGAGAACAGTTTGGGGGTTCTTCAAGAAACTGAAAATTGAGCTACCATTTGATTCAGCAATCTCACTGTTGGGTATATACCCAAAAGAAAAAGAATTAGTACACGGAGGAGATACCACACTCTCATGTTTTCTTTTTTATAATATATATATTTTATTGTACTTTAGATTCTGGGGTACAAGTGCAGATCATGCAGAATTGTTGCATAGGTACATACATGGCAATGTGGTTTGCTGCCTCCATCCCCCTGTCACCTCTATCTGGCATTTCTCCCCATGCTATCCCTCCCTAACCTCCCTAACCCCACTGTCCCTCCCTTAGTCCCTGCCAACAGACCCCAGTGTGTGATGCTCCCCTCCCTGTGTCCATGTGTTCTCATTGTTCAATACCCGCCTATGAGTGAGAACATGAGGTGTTTCATTTTCTGTTCTTGTGTCAGTTTGCTGAGAATGATGATTTCCAGATTCATCCATGTCCCTGCAAAGGACATGAACTCGTCATTTCTTATGGCTGCGTAGTATTCCATGGTGTATATGTGCCACATTTTCCCTGTCCAGTCTATCATCGATGGGCATTTGAGTTGGTTACAGGTCTTTGCTATTGTAAATAGTGCCACAATGAACATATGTGTGCATGTGTCTTTAAAACAGAACGATTTATAATCCTTTGGATATATACCCAGTAATGGGATTGCTGGGTCAAATGGAATTTCTATTCCTAGGTGCTTGAAGAATTGCCACACTGTCTTCCACAATGGTTGAACCAATTTACACTGCCACCAACAGTGTAAAAGTGTTCCTATTTCTCCACATCCTTTCCAGCATCTGCTGTCTCCAGATTTTTTAATGATCGCCATTCTAACTGGCATGAGATGGTATCACAATTGTGGTTTTGATTTGCATTTCTCTAATGACCCGTGATGATGAGCATTTTTTCATGTGTTTATTGGCCTCATATATGTCTTCTTTTGAAAAATGTCTGTTCATGTCCTTCACCCACTTTTGAATGGGTTTCTTTGTTTTTTTCTTTTAAATCTGTTTGGGTTATTTATAGATTCTGGATATTAGCCCTTTGTCAGATGGGTAGATTGCAAAATTTTTTTCCCATTCTCTTGGTTGCCGGTTCTCTCCAATGATTGTTTCTTTTGCTGTAGAGAAGCTCTGGAGTTTAATTAGATCCCATTTGTCTATTTTGGCTTTTGTTGCCAATGCTTTTGGTGTTTCAGTAATGAAGTCCTTGCCTATGCCTATGTCTTGAATTGTTTTGCCTAGGTTTTCTTCTAGGGTTATTTAGGGTGTTAGGTCTTATATTTCAGTCTTTAATCCATCTGGGGTTATTTTTAGTGAAAGGTGTCAGGAAGGTGTCCAGTTTATGTTTTCTGCACATGGCTAGCCAGTTATCCCAACACCACTTATTAAACAGGGAATCCTTTCCTCATTGCTTGTTTTTGTCAGGTTTGTCAAAGATCAGATGGTTGTAGATGTGTGGCATTGCCTCTGAGGCCTGTGTTCTGTTTCATTGGTCTATATCTCTGTTTTGGTACCAGTACCAAGCTGTTTTGATTACTGTAAACTTGTATTATAGTTTGAACTCAGGTAGCGTGATGCCTCCTGCTTTGTTCTTTTCGCTTAGACTTGACTTGGCTATGTGGGCTCTCTTTTGGTTCCAAATGAAGTTTAAGGATTTTTTCCCAGTTCTGTGAAGAGGGTCATAGGTAGCTTGATGGGGATAGCATTGAATCTGTAAATTACTTTGGGCAGTATGGCCATTTTCACAATATTGATTCTTCCTAACCATGAGCATGGAATGTTTCTCCATGTGTTTGTGTCCTCTCTTATTTCCTTGAGCAGTGGTTTGTAGTTCTCCTTGAAGAGGTCCTTTACATCCTTTGTTAGTTGTATTCCTAGGTCCTTTTTTCTCACTGTTGAATTTTGTTTAAGGCCTTCTCTGCATCTGCTGAGATGATCATGTGGTTTTTGTCTTTTGTTCTGTTTATGTGGTGGATTACATTTATAGACTTGCATATGTTGAATCAGCCTTGCATCCCCAGGATGAAGCCTACTTAATTGTGATGGATAAGTTTTTTGATGTGCTGTTGCAATCTATTTGCCAGTATTTTATTGAAGATTTTTGCATCTACATTCATCATGGATATTGGCCTCAAGTTTTTGGTTGCTGTTGTTGAGTCTCTGCCCAGTTTTGGTATCAGGATGATGTTGGTCTCATAAAATGATTTGGGAAGGATTCCCTCTTATTTGATTGTTTGGAATAATTTCAGAAGGAGTGGTACCAGCTCCTCTTTGTATGTCTAGTAGAATTCGGCTGTGAACCCATCTAGAGCTGGGCTTTTTTTGGTTGGTAGGTTGTTAATTGCTGCCTCAACTTCAGCCCTTGTTATTAGTCTATTCAGGATTTCAACTTCTTCCTGGTTTAGGCTTGGGAGGGTGCAAATGTCCAGGAATTTATCCATTTCTTCCAGTCTTACTGGTTTATGTGCATAAAGTTGTTTGTAATAATCTCTGATGGTAGTTTGTATTTCTGTGGAATCAGTGGTGATATTCCTTTTATCGTTTTTTATTGCATCTATTTAATTCTTCTCTCTTTTCTTTTTTATTAATCTGGCTAGCGGTCTATTTCGTTGATCTTTTCAAAAAACCAGCTCCAGGATTTATTGATATTTTGAAGGATATTTTAGTGTCTCTATCTCTTTCAATTCAGCTCTGATCTTAGTTATTTTTTGTCTTCTGCTAGGTTTTCAGTTTTTTGTTTGTTTGTTTGTTTTTATCTTGTTCCTCTAGCTCTTTCAATTTTGATGATAGTGTGTCTATTTTATATCTTGCTTTGTTTCTCATGTGGACATTTGTTGCTATAAATTTTCCTCTAGACATGGCTTTAAATGTGTCCCAGAGATTCTGGTACATTGTGTATTTGTTCTTTTTGGTTTTTAAGAACATCTTTATTTCTGCCTTCATTTTATTGTTTATCCAGTCAACGTCCAAGAGCCAGTTGTTCAGTTTCCATGAAGTTGTGTGGTTCTGAGTTGGTTTCTTAATCCTGAGTTCTAATTTGATTGCACTGCGGTCTGAGGGACGGTTTGTTATGATTTCCGTTCTTTTGCATTTGCTGAGGAGTGATTTACTTCCAATTATGTGGTCAATTTTAGAGTAGGTGCGATGTGGTGCTGAGAAGAATGTATATTCTGTGGATTTGGGGTGGAGAGTTCTATAGATGTCTATTAGGTCTGCTTGGTCCAGATCTGAGTTTAAGTCCTGGATACCCTTGTTAATTTTCTGTCTCGTTGATCAGTCTAATATTGACAGTGGAGTGTTAAAGTCTCCCACTATTACTGTGTGGGAGTCTAAGTCTCGTTGCAGGTCGTTAAGAACTTGCTTTATGTATCTGGATGCTCCTGTATTGGGTGTGTATATATTTAGGATCGTTAGCTCTTCTTGTTGCATTGATCCTTTTACCATTATGTCTCTTCTGATCTTTGTTGCTTTAAAGTCTATTTTATCAGAGACTAGTATTACAACTCCTGCTTTTCTTTTTGCTCTCCATTTGCGTGGTAAATCTTCCTCCATCCCTTTATTTTGAGCCTATGTATGTCCTTGCACATGAGATGGGTTTCCTGAATATAGCACACCCATGGGTCCCATGTTTGTAGTAGCTCTGTTCACAATAGCCAAGATTTGGAAACAACCTAAAAGTGTCCTTGAACAGAAGAATAGATAAGGAAAATGTGGTACTTATACACAATGGCATACTATTCAGCAATAAAAAATAATGAAATTCAGTCATGTGCAACAATGTGGATGAACTGGAGGTTGTTATGTCAAGTGAAATAAGCCAGGCACAAAAAGACAAACATCTTATTTTCTCACTTATTTGTTGGATATAAAAATCAAAACAATTGAATCCATGAAGATAGAGAGTGGAAGGATGTTTACCAGAGTTTGGGAAGGGTAGCAGAGTGGAGTTGGGTGTTGGTGGTAGAGGTGAGGATGGTAATGGGTACAAAATAGTAGTTAGAATAAATGAAGAAGGCCTAATATTTGATAGCACACAGGGTGACTATAAGTCAATAGTAATTTAATTGTAGACTTAAATATAACTAAAAGGATATAACTGCATTGTTTGTAACACAAAGGATAAAGGCTTGAGCGGAGACATACCCCATTTTCCATGATGTGTTTATTATGCAGTACATCTCACGTTCCCCATAAATATGTACACCTAGTATGTACCCACAAAAATTAAAGGTAAAAAATTATTTAAAAGGGGAGGGATACAAGATGGCCGTTTAGGAACAGCTCAGGATTGCAGCTCCCAGTGAAAGCGCAGAGGGTGAGTGGACACCGTGTTTTTATTGCCCACAAACTAGGAAATTCCCGGGCAGAGGTGCTCCACGGTCGCCAGCGCGGCTGTTTCAGCCAGCTCGGCTGTGCCGGCCAGCGCCGGCCAGCGCCGCTGCTTTGCCCTGCGCGGCTGCTTTGT